>NC_079214.1:38851181-38978681 GCF_029633865.1 Lampris incognitus
TTAGACTCCACAAGTTAGACAATAAATGTCCTAACAGGCACAAGTTAGGAAAGCTACTTTAACCACTCAATTGGATTTATTTGAAAGTGTGAATTTGCCAACGAGCATGTATGCATATTTTTTTGAGTAGTTTCTAGTCAATGGATCAACAGCGCGCGTGTGTGTGTGTGTGTGTGTGTGTGTGTGTGTGTGTGTGTGTGTGTGTGTGTGTGTGTGTGTGTAGCCACAATAGCCGAATGGGTCATACCAGAGTCACAATGCGGCTTCCGAAAGGATAGAGGGGCCGTTGACATGATCTCTGTCACACGCCAACTCCAGGAGAAATACCGAGAACAGCACAAGGATCTATATATAGCATTCATAGACCTCTCAAAGGCATTTGATACAGTTAACCAGGACCTGCTGTGGCAAGTCCTGAAGAAATTTGGATGTCCATCCAAGTTGCTCACCATCCTTGGAGAGTTTCACTCAGGAATGATGGCCCGAGTGGTAGTGGGGAACCACAGCTCTGAGCCCGTTGGTGTGCAGACTGGAGTGAGACAAGGCTGTGTGCTAGCCCCAGTTCTGTTCAATATCTTCTTAGTCTCTGTTACAACACTGTTACAAAGGAGGTTGGAGAAGCAGGCTGGAGTTACCATTGACTTCAGGCTCAATGGTAACTTATTCAACATCAGGAGGATTCAGGCAATCACCAAGTTCACCTCTGAAAACATCACTGAGCTACAGTATGCTGACAATTGTGCCCTGGTAGCCCACACATCAGAAGCCCTACAAAACACTCTGTCGGCAGTTGTACCTGCATACAGGAGAATGGGACTGATCATCAACACCCAAAAGACAGAGGTAATGTATCAGATGAGGGCCGGCCTCCCAAGCCACCCAACAACCTTCACAGCAGAAGGGCAACAACTGGCCACTGTTCCTGCCTTCAAATACCTGGGAAGCATACTATCTGACACCTGCACAATGGATGATGAGATCCAGCACCGCCTCAAACAAGCATCAACATCTTTTGGTCGTCTAAGGAGAAAGGTTTTCCAGAACAGCAACCTCAGTCTCCACACCAAGTGCTTGTTTACAGAGCAGTGTGCATCTCCACACTACTCTATGGATGTGAGGCATGGACCACCATCTACAGCCACCATCTCAGAAGCCTGGAGGCCTTCCATGTGAGATGTCTCCAGAGGATCCTCGGCATTACTTGGGAGGACAGAGTGCCACACACAGAGGTGTTGGAGTGGGCAGGCAGCTGTAGCGTGGAATCTACCCTAAACCACCATCAACTCAGGTGGCTTGGGCATGTCATTCGCATGCCCAGCCAACGACTCCCATGTTAAGTCCTCTACGACCAACTACATCTTGGTCAACGCACTGCTGGTGGGCAGAAGAAGCGGTTCAAAGACCAAATGAAGACCACACTGAAATCCCTCTTCTTTGGAGGAACTTGCCTCCTGCCACACCTTCTGGCAATCTCACGTCTCACAGGGAGTGAAGTATATAGAAAACCAGCGCACACAACACCAAGTAACAAAGCGTTCGAAGAGGCATGCTCGCAAAGCTACCCCTGCCCCCCCCCCCCCCAGCACCACTTTTACATGCTCGGTCTGCAGCCGTAACTGTGCATCCAGGATCAGACAATTCAGCCATCAAAGGACTCACAAAAAGGAGAGGATGGTCATCATCGGATACGATGGACAACCAGCAAGCATATATGCTTTTTTCCTGCATCTGTATTGATATTCTGCTCCTCATTATTTTGGGAAAAAAACGCTATATATACTTAGCACAAAAAGTAAGGAAATTTGTGTTTGGTAGATTATTTCTTTACTCTAACAATGCTTCTTGGCAATAAATCTTATAACGTTGGAAAGTCTGTTTATTTCCCCTTTAAATGGTGCCACATTTGTACGGAACATGCATTTGTGGGATGAGCAGCAGAGCTGAGTATGTGGGTTGTGCCCATGAAAAAGTTGCCAAACTTTCTCTGCCAATGCCAAACAGCTTATTTTGCTGTTGCTATTGACTCTTGTTTGAGCTTCTGGTACCCCAGGTGCTGACAATCAGGTGCCTGATATAAGATTTATTGCCAAGAAGCACTGTTACAACAAAGAAATAATCTACCAAACACAAATTTCCTTACTTTTTGTGATAAGTTTATATATATATATATATATATATATATATATATATATATATATATATATATATATATATATATATATATATATATATTGCTTATGGCATGAAACAGCTTGTTTCATGCCATAAGCAATCAGAGGCAGGGGAGCAAGATGTGAGAGCGATAGGACAGGAGACAGGACGTGGAGTTGGGGATGATGTGAAGATTTAGGGATGAAGAGGCAGATAAAGGGCATGATGGATTTAGGAGTGATTAGGGGATCGGTGTAATATGTTAGGAGAAATGAAGGTGGTGACAAGATGATGGGTGAGAGGCAAGAGTGCGAAGTTAAAGAACATGGGGTAAAAGGGAGGATAGGAAAGAGATTTGGGCAAACGGAAAAGGTAATCAGTATACTTATGGCATGAAACAGGCTTGTACTGTCTCATAATGAATTTATTTGACTCACTGGATTATTTTGCTCCTTATTTGTTGAGCACTTTCCCTACCATTGAGTGTTTCTTTTAACAAAGTTATATGTGTGTGTGTGTGTGTGTGTGTGTGTGTGTATACACATATATACACACACACATATATATATATATATATATATATATATATATATATATACACACACACACACACACACACACACACATATAGACAAACACACAATTAACACTAACACACACACAGACACACACACAGACACACACACACACACACACACACACACACACACACACACACACACACACACACACACACACACACACACACACACACACACACACACACTGTTGATCCATTGACTAGAAACTACTCAAAAAAGTATGCATACATGCTGGTTGGCAAATTCACACTTTCAAATAAATCCAATTGAGTGGTTAAAGTAGCTTTCCCAATTTGTACCTGTTTGGACATTTATTGTCTAACTTGTGGAGTCAAATATCCATCAAAAAGAATTTCAACTTTCAGCCATGAGCAGTATGATTGCTTATGGCACGAAACAGGCTTGTACTGTCTCATAAAGAATTTACTTGACTCACTGGATTTTACACACACACACACACACACACACACACACACACACACATACACACACACACACACATATATATATCAACACGGATACAGGAAAAAATATTTTAATGCATAGCAGTACAGGCCTGTTTCCGTGCACCTCGCACTCTTCAGCTGCTAATGGGTTTTTTTTTTTTAAAAAGAATCATACAGTTACGTTGCCCAACGTCACGCCCCTAATTTCAGTTGGACAGCGACCAATCAGATGGGGAAACATTCAAATTATAACAGCCAATGAGGTTGACGGTTTCGGAAAAAAACGCTATCTCTGCTCCTTACCCTGTTGAGCACTTATGAGACCACCATGGACCCAGTGAATTTCAGATATTCAACAAAGAACATACCAGCGCCCACACAGAAATACTTCCTGAAGTGCCTCATTGCAAACACAGAGAAATTCACAAGATCAGTAAGATGGAGAGCTTTCTTCTTTCTTAGTCCGGCTAACTCAACTGAAAAAAAGCTAACGTACGGATTCAAGCCGTCTAAATCACCGCCGACCATCCCGGAACTGAAACCCTTTGAGGAGGGTATGCTCAGAATCATCCAGAACATTACATTTAAACGCCCAAACAAAGCTTTCCAGAAGAAACTCCATAAAGACACAAGATTAATAAAAGAAGATGACAAACTCTTCATTGCAGCCGACAAAACTTGTAATTTTTATAAAATAGAAACCGATCAATATGACAATCTTCTACACGGCAACATCACCAAATCATACAAGAAGGCTGCGAAGGCTTCTGAAAGAGACATTGTGGTGGACACGTATTGGGGACAGAATTCAACCCAGGGACTAAGGGTTAAGTCAGGGTTGCCCTGGCAGGTTAACGCAGGGTTAAGTTATGGTTGTCCAGCCAGTTTTCTGATTATTCTTGCCACCTCCGCTCAGTCGAGCTGTGGTTTGGTTGTCTCTCTGATTTACCGTGGATTAAAGAAAGTTGCCTACACGGCTAAAGTGTGAACCTACGGTCTTCTCCGTTCCTTCGGCTCTACACTGGTGACCCCGACGTCGGTTTTCGGATAAGTTTTCTGAAACCACACACATTATGGCTACGAACGCCGTTGCAATTAAACTGCCGGAGTTTTGGGAGTCTTCCGCGGCTACATGGTTCGCGAAGGCTGAGGCACAGTTCGCGCTCAGAGACATAACAGCAGACGAGACCAGGTACTACAACGTAGTGGCAGCGCTGGGGGGCGCTACGGCTTCCAGGATAAGCGGTTTCATAACCAACCCACCGGCCGATGGTAAATACGCCGCACTTAAACATCTCCTCCTTGAAACTTTTGAACTGTCAACAACGGAGAGAGCACGTCGCCTCTTCGCAATTCAGGGCTTGGGAGATGGCAAACCATCGGAGCTAATGAGCAGGATGTTAAACCTACTGGGTCAAGAAAAGCCATGTTTCCTGTTTATGGAGCTGTTTCTGCGCAACATGCCGCCCCACGTCCAGACTGCGCTCGCTAACTCCACCATCACTGATCCCCGTGAGCTGGCAAAGGAGGCTGACCGATTCTTCGTCGCTACACAACGTTCCTCCCATGCCGGGGTGCTGGCTCCTACCTTCACTGGCCCCCCGCCGACATCGCGGGCGTTGCCCGACGGTGGCGCCACAGCATCAGACCGCTACAAGCCCTCTGGACTCTGTATGTACCACGCTCGATTTGGTGCGAAAGCTAAACGGTGCCGTTCCCCCTGCAACTACAGGCCGACGGGAAACGAGAGGGCCAACACTCAGTAGTGGCCATGAGTGTTGGCGATACGAGCAGGCTACTCTTCATCCTCGACACCATCTCCGGTCGGCGATTTCTTTGTGACACGGGCGCACAGACAAGCGTGCTCCCTGCTACTGACGTCGACATCATGGGCGGGGAGCGGGGCCCCCAGTTGGCGACGGCTGACGGCAGCCCTATCCACACCTACGGCGTGCGGTCTGTAGAACTGTGTTTTGGTGGACAACGTTTCACGTAGGAGTTCGTCATGGCCAATGTAACGCTTCCCCTCCTCGGAGCTGATTTTTGCGCTTACGGTTTGTTAGTGGACATTCAGAACAGCCGTCTGGTCGATGCCTTAACCTTCTCCTCCTTCGCATGTACGCGGAGGGAAGCGGCCTATGCAGGTCTAGCCAACTCTCCCTCAGAGGCAGACAAGTTCAACCGCCTCCTCGCTGAGTTCCCTGACCTCACCCAGCCTACCTTCTCTGCACCCACCGCTAAGCATGGGGTGGAGCATCACATTGCTACGAAGGGGCCCCCGGTCTACGCCAGAGCCAGGCGTCTCGACCCCGCCAAACTCGCCATTGCCAAGTCTGAGTTCGAGCACCTGGAACGCATGGGGATCATCCGCCGCTCTGACAGCCCGTGGGCGTCCCCACTCCACATCGTCGCTAAGCCTGATGGAGGTTGGCGCCCATGCGGGGACTACCGCCGACTAAATGACGCCACCACGCCCGACCGCTATCCTGTCCCGCATATCCAGGACTTTTCTGCAAACCTGTCTGGCAAATGCGTCTTCTCAAAAGTCGACCTGGTCCGTGGTTATCATCAAGTTCCCGTGCACCCCTCAGACATCCCCAAGACAGCGGTGACTACCCCATTCGGCCTATTTGAATTCCTACGAATGCCATTTGGACTCAAAAACGCGGCCCAGTCCTTTCAGCGGCTGATGGATTCAGTGCTCCGTGGCCTTGATTTCATCTTCGTCTATTTGGACGACATACTCATCGCCAGCGCCTCCGAGGAAGAACACCTGTCCCATCTTCATGCCCTCTTCACACGCCTCAGCCAGCATGGGCTGATCGTCAACCCGGCGAAGTGCCGGTTCGGGCTGACAGCCATTGATTTCCTCGGGCACCGCATCACTGGGGACGGGGCAGTCCCCCTGCCCTCAAAGGTGGAAGCGGTGGCGGCCTTTCCGCGCCCCCAAACAGCTCGTGCGCTCAGGGAGTTCATCGGGATGGTGACATTCTACCACCGCTTCATTCCTCGAGCCGCCTTTATCATCCGGCCACTGTACGAGGCGCTGAAAGGCATGTCCCCCAACCAGGCGGTCGACTGGACAGCAGAGCGGGACCGTGCGTTCACCGAGACTAAAGCTGCGCTCTCCCAGGCTACCCTGCTAGCGCATCCTTCACCTACAGCGCCTATTTCCATAACCACGGATGCATCGGACTATGCTGTTGGTGTGGTTCACGAACAGTGGGTGGGGGGGGCTTGGCAGCCTTTGGCCTTTTTCAGTCGCCAGCTTACACCCCGAGAGCGCAAGTATAGTACTTTTGACAGGGAACTCCTCGGTCTCTGGCTCGCCGTCCGGCATTTCCGTTTCCTGCTAGAGGGCCGCGAGTTTACTGCGTACGTGTACCACAAGCCCCTCACGTTTGCCATGTCCAAGACGGCCGAGCCATGGTCCGCTCGCCAGCAGCGACAACTCTCCTACATTTCGGAATTCACTACCGACATCCAGCACGTCGCTGGTAAGTCTAACCAGGTAGCTGACTGCCTCTCTAGGGCAGTGATTGGAGCGGTCCACCTAGGCCTTGACTATGCACAGATGGCTGCTGACCAGGCCACGGACCCGAGCATCCTCCGTCTCCGGGCCTCCGACACGGGGCTCCGCCTGCAGGACGTTCCTTTCAGCGACACAGGTGTCACCCTCCTGTGTGACGTCTCCACAGGACAGCCCAGGCCCATCGTCCCGCACAGCTGGAGACGCCCCGTATTTGAAGCTGTGCACGGCCTCTCTCATCCAGGCGGTAAGCCATCCGTGCGCCTGACCTCTGCTAAGTTTGTGTGGGAGGGACTTAAGAGAGACGTGAAAGCGTGGGCCGACTCGTGTGTTGCCTGTGAGCGGGCTAAGATACACCGCCACATTAAGGCGCCCCTGGAACGCTTCGCAGTGCCGGAGAGACGATTTGACCATGTCCACGTCGACCTGGTTGGTCCCCTACCCCCCTCCCATGGGTTCACCTACCTCTTCACTGTGGTGGACAGGACTACGCGCTGGCCTGAAGCTGTTCCCCTGGCATCCACGACGTCTGCTGATGTGGCCCGGGCTTTTATTGGGTCGTGGGTCTCACGTTTCGGTACGCCTTCCGACCTTTCATCTGACCGCGGGCCACAGTTTACCTCAGAGCTATGGAATGCTGTGGGTGAGGCTCTGGGCGTCAAGCTTCATCGCACTACCGCCTACCACCCTCAGGCGAACGGCCTATGTGAGCGCTTCCACCGGTCCATGAAGGCTGCGCTTCGGGCTACTCTCAAGGACTGCAACTGGGTCGACAAGCTCCCGTGGGTCATGCTGGGCCTGCGGACCGCCCCGAAGGAAGACCTACAAGCCTCCTCTGCGGAGCTGGTGTACGGCACGCCGCTGCGAGTCCCAGGCGATTTCATGCCCAATGCAACGCGTCCCTGGTCAGCTGTGGACCAACGAGCCTCCTTGCTGGACGGGGTCAGAGCTTTCACACCCGTCCCTACCGCCCAACACGGCGCTCCGGTGTCCCAGGTGCCCCCAGGTCTGCAGTCAGCGGAGTACGTGTTCATCCGTCACGACGCACACCGCCCCCCTCTGCAACCCCCTTATGACGGCCCCTTCCGCGTCCTGGAACGGGGAACTAAGCACCTGGTGGTGGATTTTGGGGGCACGGCCGAGCATGTTTCAGTGGACCGAGTTAAACCCGCACACCTGGACTTGACGCAGCCGTTGGAGTTAGCCCAACCTCCTCGTCGCGGTCGTCCCCCGGCTCCGCCTCCTCCCCCCGTGGAGGCCCGAGCTGCCTCTTCTGCTCCTCAGGCCGACCTCCACAGGCCCGCGTCAATGCCTCCCAGAGACACTCCGGCCCCTGTTATCCGGAGCCGCCGCGGGGGGCCGATAGGCCGTCCGCGCCTGCCTGACTTCGATTACTAGGGCGAATTCTGGGGGGGCTCATGTGGTGGACACGTATTGGGGACAGAATTCAACCCAGGAACTAAGGGTTAAGTCATGGTTGCCCTGGCAGGTTAACGCAGGGTTAAGTTATGGTTGTCCAGCCAGTTTTCTGATTATTCTTGCCACCTCCGCTCAGTCGAGCTGTGGTTTGGTTGTCTCTCTGATTTACCGTGGATTAAAGAAAGTTGCCTACACGGCTAAAGTGTGAACCTACGGTCTTCTCCGTTCCTTCGGCTCTACAACATCAACCTAAAGGACAAAAAATCGCATCGGATCTGAAATTAGACGACCGCATTGATGTCACCGCCCAGAAGCAAGCCTTTATTACCCTGAAAGACCACAAACCAAATTAAAAACAAACCAACATGTAGACTTATCAACCCCACCAAATCCGAAATAGGTAAGCTAAGCAAAAAAATTATTGAAAATATTAATCGGTCGATTCTGATGAGGGTTCCCTTAAACCAGTGGACCAAGTGTTGAAATGGTTTAAGGGCATAGATGACAAGAGCAGACATACGTTCAATATGCTTTGATATTTGTGAGTTTTACCCCTCCATAACTTAAGAGCTACTAGACAAAGCTTTTGTATTTGCCTCAGCATACACCAAAATATCCCACCAAGACAGAGACATAATAGCCCATGCTAAAGAGTCAATCATATACTACAAGGGAATACCATTGCAGAAACAAGGTTACAGCAAATTTGATGTGACCATGGGCCGCTTCGACAGACAGAGACCTGTGAGCTAGTGGGCTTGTACTTGTTGTCCCAACTACAGGTCCTAGACATCAACGTCGGGCTATATAGAGATGATGGGCTGGCAGTCTGCAACAAATCGGCAAGAGAAGTAGAGAGAATAAAAAAGAAAATGTGTAGTATATTTGCAAACAATGGACTAAAAATTACAATTGAGGCTAACCAAAAACAGATTGACTTCCTCGACATTTCTTTAGACCTTAGAAATGGTACATACATGCCTTACATGAAGCCCAACAACATACTGCAATACATCCACAGAGAAAGCAATCACCCACCCTCAATTTTGAAAAATATCCCAGTGAGCATAAACAGAAGACTCCCATTTTTATCATCCAGCGAGGCCATCTTTAACGAAGCAGCCCCCGCCCCCATACCAGGAAGCCTTACAAACATGTGGATATGATTTCAGACTTAAGTACAATCCACCACCGATTAGTGACAGCCAGCAACAACAACAACAAAAAAAGTGCAGCAGAAGGCGGAACATCACCTGGTATAATCCTCCCTACAGCGACACCGTGGCCTCTAATATTGGAAAACAATTGTTCAAGCTTTTGGATGAGTCCTTTACCCCAGACCACCAATTGAGGAAAATATTCAACAGAAACACTCAAAATGAGCTACAGCTGCATGCCAAATGTCCAGCAGGTTATTTCATCCCACAACACAAGCATCATGGCCAAGGCACAGACGCCCTCACCACAACCAAACACCTCCAACTGCAAATGCCGTGTTAAGACATCGTGTCCTCTTGAAGGAAAATGCCAGATAGAGAGAGTCATCTACCAGGCATCAGTGACAAGAAAAGATAACTAAAATGTAGACACTTATGTGGGATTAACAGAGGGCCCTTTTAAAATTAGGTTAAACGACCATATGAGTAGCTTCAGAAATGAGAACGCAAAAAATGCAATGGCCTTAAGCCGCCACATTTTGTCATTGGTAGACAAGAGTATCAGTTATTCCATCTCATGGAAAATCCTTGCAAAGAGTAGTGCATATTCAGTTAGGGGTAAAAGATGTAACCTGTGCTTGGCAGAAAAATATTTTATTATTTGCAGACCTGACATGTCCACCTTGAATAATAGAAACAAATTGGCCACCAGTTGTAGACACTGAAAAAAATATCTACTTTGTAACGATAAGTAAAACGTCTTTATTATTCTCCCCCCCATTAGATGATACACATATGACATTTATTAGGTTTTTTCATATGCTTTTTTTAATATGCTATTTTAAATATGGGTTTTTTTAATATGCTATTTTAAATGTTTTTTTTAAATATGTTGGGGTTTTTTTTTTAAACTACCTGTCCAACTGTGCCCAAACACCACCACTACCTGTCCAACTGTGCCCAAACACCACCCCAATTTATAATTCATATAAGTTACCTTGTTATATTTTTAATGTACACCATTTCAACAGTGCCCTGGCCCCTAAATGCTTTTCAAAACAAACTCCACTCCCATTGGTTGTAATGTTTTCTACCCCTCAATTGGTTACTGTGCACCATAAGTACCTACCCGATCGGCTGTTATAATTTGAATGTTTCCCCATCTGATTGGTCACTGTCCAACCGAAATTAGGGGTGTGACGCTGGGCAACGTAACTGTATGATTCTTTGTCAAAAAAACATTAGCAGCTGATGAGTGCGAGATGCACAAAACAGGCTTGTACTGCTATGCATTAAAATCTTTCTTGTATCCGTGTTGATATTCTGCTCTTCATTAGTCGAGCACTCAACACCATTGACGGTTTCGGAAAAACCCCGCTATATATACATATATATACACACACACACACACACACACACACACACACTACAATAGAATAGTCTTAAATTATAATTATAGCCTATATGACTTAAATTGTGTGCTAAAGCAGGTCCAGACAGCTTTAATGCAAGCTGATTAATTAAATCCAGCAACAAATTCTGCCTATTCATATAAGACTTGTCTGGATCTAGACTTGCTGATGTCTCTGAAACTGATCCACTAGCTGACTTTCTACCAAAATGTTTTATGACAGAACTTAAAACAAAACATAGTGATTCATGACTGGCTATGAGATGACTATATGTCCATCACAGATGCAACATCAAACATAATCTCTCCATACACTTAATTCCATACAGTGCATCCACATAAAGACCATGGAGGAAATCACAGAGGGTCTTTGTATAAGGCTGTGGCCTGTGCCAAGAAGTGCTTACTAACGTGAATGGTGAGAGCCTACAGCACCAATCAGCATGTACTGAGACTGTCAATGGGCTCATTAGTGCTCATTGCAGCGACCACTTGGGCACCTGGGTGCCCTTCAGAGCTCCGAGGGCATAAGGAGCAAGAGTTGTATCATGGGTAGGACAAGGGATGAAGCAGGGGAGCAAGACGTAAGAGCGGTAGGGCAGGAGACAGGATGTAGAGTTGGGGACAGAGATGGGCGACTCGAGTCACATGACTTGACTCGAGTCGCAAATTTGAGGACTTGAGACTTGCTTGACTAACACTGATAAAAGACTCGACTTGACTTGGTCTTCATGACTTGAGACTTGACCTAGACTTGAGACAGATGACTTGAAAGGACTTGCCTTTTTTCAAATTAAATATTTGCATTTTTTGCAACTTTTAAAAAAAAAGTTAGATTATGTTAGAAATTGTGTTTTATTTTGAAACGTGATCGGGTGATTTTACAGTGCAATGCACGCTGCACGCGTCGCAGACCAACAGCGGTCAACAGATCAACACATGAGCAGTCATGGACGCGGCTAGACCAAGAATAATTCCATTTGGGTTCAAGGGTTATAAATACGGTCGATGACGCTCTGAAGAAGAGAACAGCGGTATGCAAGGTATGCAGCTCAGAAATCAGTGACACAACCACCACAACATCCAACTTCATCCGTCACTACAAAACCCACAAAGAAAGGTAAGCTACGTGAATGTGTCTTTTTAAGCTAACTGTTACGGCTGTTAAAAAGCTAACGTTTGCTAACACTAACATAGCTTAAACTTAACGTGGCTAGAAAGCTAAGTAACGATGTCTTCTCAATAAAATGCGCAATAAAAGTGTCTTTAGCTAACTTATTGGCTGGTCAAATTGGTCAAACGTTAGCTCGAAAGCTAACATTTGCTGATATAAATGCTAATATTAAGTCATGTTAAGTTTAAGATACCGGTATGAATAACATTAACGTAACGTCATATAAAGTAATTTACGTTTTTAATATGATGACCAGGTGGACAGCAGGGCACCAGGCACATGGGATTACATCCCAGGTGTTGATTTGATCATGACAGACATTGCTTCATTCATAATTACATACATTATTTTCTGATGATCATTTATTGTTAGGAGTTTTTTTTCCTGAAAGCCATGAAATGTAGGCCTTGTTGTTAAGGGTTACTTTATGGCATACAAATGCACAATAATAATCATCAGGTTTGTAAATGTTTAATTTGAATATATAATATCCACATATCAAGCTATTGTTACATTATTACCTTACATTGTAAAGCAGCCTTAAAAAGAGGAGAGAAGAATATTGGTTTTGTTAACATTATGTATTTATTCTAAAGTCAATATTTTCAAGGGACACTTAACTTTCAATGTTTTTATTTTATTTGTCATTATGAGCATTTTAATTTGTCTTGCCATAAGCCCTATAAAAGTATCTCTTCAATATGTAAAATGGCATATTCCCTATATGATTTTCTTACCTGGGCTTCTGACTGTTATGCTGTTAATATTTTGAACAGACTTACTGATTGAGTCCCAGCTATATTGTCTGCAGTTCCAGAATTAATATTAATCTTATTTGATTCTTGCATTCATATATCTAAACTATATTTCTAATGATTTACTATGCAATGAAGATCATAATGTGGGCTAAATATATTTCTCTCTCTCTTCTTTTTACTGTCTACAGATATGACGAGTACATCCATACCAAAGCAACTTTTGATCTTAACCAGCCTCCAATCTCCCAATTCATCGAATCGAGGAGTGTGCAACTGTACACCTGCAACCATCCCCAGCAGAAAGCTATTACAAACTCAATACTGTCTGACCTCATTATAAAGTGCAACATGCCATTGTCTATCGTTGAACATCAAAGCTTTAATCAGTTTTTGTCAATAGTGGACAACAAGTACTCTCCAGTGAGTCGAAGAACAATTACTTCAAAGCTTGACAGTCTGGTGGCAGATAGGCAAATCAAGCTAAAAAATGAACTAGCAATGGCAGATAATGTGTCAGTGACTGTAGACATATGGTCAGACCGCAGGATGAGAGGCTTTCTTGGAGTTACAGGACACTGGATCAACATCGAAGATGACAGTCTTATGTTGAAATCCCAGTTGCTTGCATGCAACCGCTTCAAAGGATCCCATACAGGGGGAAAGAATTTGCGAAGAGTTTGAGCAAATATGTGAAGAATATCAGATCAAGAAAAAGGTTGATCACATCATCTGTGACAATGCTGCAAACATGAAAAAAGCGTTCACTACATGTTTTCCAGGACAGGGAGATGAAGAAGATGACCTTGATGATTTCGACATTTGGAACGACCTGACAGTGGAAGAGCAAGAGATGGTTGAAAATGCCTTGAGTGCAAAAACCCAGACAAGACTTCAATGTTTGCACACACTCTTCAATTGGCTATAGGTGATGGCCTTAAAGAGAATAAAGTACTCAGCGCAGCTCTCGCCAAAGCTTCCAGGTTGAGCTCTTTGCTCCACACAAGCACCACTTTCAAGGACAGATTTGAGAAGGAGTTTGGGCAGCGTGGAATCCCTGCCTCTGTTACCACACGCTGGAATTCTACACTGAGGCAACTGACATCAGTGCTCAACTGTGACCACCTGAAACTGTCTACAGTTCTTGAAGATGCGGGACACAAAGAGACAGTATTCACAGCCAGAGAGTGGAATCAGATGAAGGAACTAGTGAATGTCCTTCAATCTTTTGGAGAAGCCACGGATCTCACACAAGGAGAAAAAATTGTCACTATAACTGCTGTGGTACCCTGTATCCTTTCTCTTAATCATCACCTGGAAAATCAAAAAGAGAAAGTGTGCTACTTGGGTGGCTTGATCCGTAGCCTGCAAGGATCACTCCAAAGAAGATTCAGAGGGATATTTGTAAGTGTGAGGATGGCAGATGACCAGAGTGATGGAGCAACCTTACCCTTCTCTGACCCTCTATATAGTCCATGGGCCAGACGATATTTCGGTACACTCAAGGTGGCAAAACTTACTTATAATTTTTGAAAGGATCCATGTCTGTAGATGATATTTTGGTATGATAACCATTCCTGAGTGGCAGCTGTATCACAGTTATCAGCTCATGAAGTTAACCACCCGCTAAACTAAATTGCATTTTAGACGCTGGTGCATATCCTGGTTTAGCCTCATGGTCAGGACATTTTTCAATGTTCTATAATATTGTCTTTGGTATCATTTTAAAGGGGACCTTCTTAGCTTTCATTCAAGCCCTGTTGTGGATATTTCTCACAAATATAGAGGTCACTTGAGCTCTTCAACCTGTCAATAACACACATCTTTCTGCAATTTTCGCCTAAACTATATACTTTCTTTTAGCCCTGTGGCATCTAGGAATATCAGGGACACAAAACACAAAAACTGGAATACTCACAGGACTGTAAAGATTCAGAAAATGTATAATATACCCATACTATTTCATTGTGTGAGGTGATTGTGAGCCTTAAATGAGAACTAGACCAAAGCCAGTTAGGTCACAAACTGGTCTCTATACATTTGTTTAAATACACAATCAAAATACATGATAAAAAGGAATACCATAGTGAGGTAATGAATTATTTTAATATTTTAAACAACATTGACATTTACATATACTTAGTCAATGATACATGTAATCCCATATCATTAGTGGGTATATGTAATGGTAATGGGTAGGGTAATGGGTATATGTGAATATGGTTACATTATTGTTATCAAGCTCTGGGTAACCAAGTCCAGAATCAACATTCTGTGCATCAATAGACTACTACCACAGTAATACCATCAGAATCATCACACTGTCATTCATCAAACTGCTCGTTTCTCTCATCATCTGACTCCCCAAGTTCAAAGTCCAGTTCTGGACCATCCTGTTGTTTTTGGTTACTGCAGGTCTGTAACCTGCACATGTCTGTGCATGGAAGTCCATTTGACAGGCACATGCAGCTTGGCATTTTGCATGAATGCACACACTTGCATGTTAGCATTTCCAAGACCACATCTGGTGCAGGTGGGGAGCGCATCCAGTAAATGGCCAGCTTGCCTTCATCGTCTGTCCATCCATACTCAGTAGGGCTTGGCACCACAGGGTTAGCCTGCAGACAGCACTTCCATATTGCTGCCTGATAGTTGGCTCGTTGAACATGCATAAAGAGACAGTCTCTACATGGTGGCAGCTGGCTGGACTCAACCTCTCCCCTTTTGGTGCAGAAGAGCTGGTAACGCAGTTTGTTCACCTCAGCAGTGCTGCTATTAGCAACATACATCCGACAGGTGAACTGCTCAATTTTCTGGAACAGCTCATCACTCACATTCCATGTCTGTCCCAGTTGACTAAAAGTCTCTTGGCAGGAAGTGTGCTTTCTCACTATCTTCAGGGCATTCAGCTTCCCTCGACCAGCGAATGCACTGACAGTGTCGCAGCCTGTGAAGGCATGTAAGCCAATTAGGCTGTCACAGATGCTGTCTCCAAGTGAACTTGCCAGTTTGGTGATGTCGACAAACCGTGTGCGGTTCTGAGTCCCACACTTCTGGTAGATGGGACAGGTGATGTCCTTCTGGAAGCCAAGACAAAGCACCATGACATCAGTGTCCTCAGCTGTGATGATAACTGACTTTGAGCCCGCATTTGCTGCATGCAATGCATGCAGGAGCAGACGGGTGTCAGCTTCTTCATGTGTGGAGTGCAGTTCTGCTGCTTCCTCACACCCATCTTCTGTCAACTTGTAGCAGGTTTCCTCACAGGTCATGTACAACACCTTGCCATGCAGCATAGCTCTGCATCGTGGGAGTTTCCACTCTTCCACCAGAAACTTGATGAGACTGGTCTTGTTGGAGGAACTGCACAGAAATTTTCTCCACTGCTGGACGTGGTGTCCCCCTGCAAGATTCTTGTACTGGAGAATGATGTCTCCACCCCGGTTCAGTCGTTCAGCATCTTTGATCGAAGTCTGGTGATAGACATCAAAAACAACATCAATCCTCCCACTCTGTGCTCCCTCATGGAGGACCTGGGTCAAGGCTGACTCTGCCACCTGTGCAAAGGTTTTGTTGTTGCCATTCATTTTTTGGACCAGGCTCATCCCATCAATGATGGAAGTAGATGGGATTGGGATGTCTTCTGCAGGAGATACATTCTTTTCAAGCTCTCTGGCAAGTGCAGCCTTGTTTGTTTTTCGTAAGGACCCATCAGCATTTGCCAGTGCCCATGGTAGTGGGCCCAATGGGTAGGCAAGGACATCCTTCAGATTCACCTTCCTGCTTTCAGCCACCAGGATCATGTGACTGAAAAGGTTTCTATCTGCCTTCAGAACCACATCCTGTGCTTTCTTTCCATGAGCTTGTTTTGTGCTGACATTGGAGAATGTTTTCAGACTTTGCTTGGTCATCTTGTCGTGGAATTTCACAGGTGGTGGGTCTGCATCTAACCTTGTTTGCTGGAATGCTTGGTAGGCCTCTTCTCCTTTCTCAAGAGCTCTCAAGAGATCTATGGTCACATCAGGTGGAGCCATGTTGCCAGTGGAGAGGCTAACCAAATCAATCTCATCAGGGGACATAGGATTGAGCCAGTTATTCTCCATAAGGTCCATGAGAGACTGGACATCTGCTTCATCTCTCTTGATCCTTGGACTCTGTAGATCTGGATGAGACCATTTGCACCTGCCTTGACCTGTCAGGTCTCTCAGCTGTCTGAGGTACATGCTTCTATACTCAGCTGTGAGATAATATTTGGTCACAGCTCCTGGCTTCAAGCTGAATCCCTTTGTCCCTCCAGCTGTTTGGGTGTCTTTGTTCACCGTTTCTTCTATCGCTTGGTCAACAGGGATTCGGCCAAAGGGATTGGTGGAGCCCAGTTGGACTGAGAAGCCTCCTTCCATGAATTCTGTGTACACATCTGGATGTGTGATGGGCAGCTCAGACATCTGGGCGTAGTAGTAGGGGAGGTAGCGTGCATAATTCATCCTGTCATAAGCAAAGCACCATGGGATCATTGCTCGAATGCTAGCCAAGTGTAGCATCCAGTCTCCCTCTCTGGATGCTCGGATGAGCCCCAACAAGATTTCAACCATGTCCAAATAGGACATCCAGAAGTTCGAGAGGCTGCCGTTTCCACCTCTAAGGAACTCACGGTAGACTTCAAATAGATCCATGATGCGTGTACAAGAGCTGTTCTCGAGGACCTCCTTCAAAGCATGTTGTGAGACTTCTTTCCCAAGGCTGTCAATGGTCTTCAGTGTCTCATTCAGGTGAACCATGTCATTCCTGTGAGTTTCTTCCAACCAGGACAGGAAACCATTCAAGGTCAGTCGCAGGGGGGGCTCATACAGGAGCTTGTGTAGTCGCACTGCCCTGTTGTACTTGCGGCCATCCATAACACCAGCAATTGAGCCTTCTGCAATCATGCCAGACTCAATGCAGAGGTCTTTGAGTCCAGCATCTTGGAAATGCTTTCCTATTATTGCCAGCAGTGTGCAGATGGTGTGGAATACCCCAAGCCTATCGATGATATCATGGAACTTGTCATGGTGTTTCCATGTGATCTCGACAGCCTTCGCATACAGGGCTTGGTCAAAGACACAGACAATCTTCCTCAGGCCTAAGCACTGTATGATGCTCAATGACTGGTTAAGCACCTCGTTGACAGTAGACATTTGTGTCGCTGGAGCATTGATGGTAGGCAGATAGCCTATATTGTCGGGGATGACTGTCATCTCTCCTCGAGTCAGGATGTTGAAGCCTGTCCAGCTGCTGACTGACTGTTCTTCTTGTTGTGACATGCGTGCTAGGACCCAAAGAAGGTTTTTCTCTCTGGCGAGCTTAGTATTGGCTGCAGTATCGGCATCTGACTTTTTGCTTTGTGGTGGCCCTACCCATTGTCCAGCATTGTAAGTTGCTAACATTGGTGGGGGTCCATCAATGCTTCTCTTCTTTGTTTTGGGAACAGTGGGCATGGGTTGGACAGGAAGTGGGTTGACTGGCTTTGCTTGCACAGCAATCCCATTGACTCTGTGAGATGTTCCCTCACCACTGACAGTTTCTTCAAGACGGTCGATATTGTCCCAGGCTAAAGTTGTGAATATGCCAGGATGGATGTTAGCTGGAAGGGCAATGCCACTCCCTGATGATGAGAGTTTCTGGAGACACAGGGCAGTGTTGATCTCTTCCATCTGTGAATAGGACACACTGTGACCAAGTCGGTTGAGGATGTTTATCAACTCTACATTTCCTGTCAACGATTTGACACTGAATGGCAGAACAATGTGCTTGGAAGGCTTGGTATTTCCACATGTCACTGCATATACTATGTCATGGCCAAATGACTGCAGAAGGCACTGCACTCTCTGGGATGCATGATCAGGATCATTTGAGCCTGTGAGTAGAGAGTACAGGAAGATAATGAGCGACTCTGGAATGGTAGGACATTCTGCTTCTGGTTTGACTTCAGGCGGCCAGGTTTGAGGAACATCTTGACTTTTAATGTCTGCTCTCAATTTGATGGCTGCTTTGGCTATAACATCTTGTGCACTGACACTTTTCAGGGTCTGCAGCTCCCTTTTGAGAGACTGATTTTCTTTGGCAAGTTCCCTCATGGACAAGTTATCGGGATAGAGGAGAAATTTTCCTTTCTCATCAGGGAATATCTGCAAGGCTCCAGCAAACTCACTCTCCAGGTTTCGCCTTATGTGCTTCTTGGTTGATTCCTTGACTTGGGCAATGCCTTGGGAGTTCATTGAAGCTACCAGTCTAGAAGAGAGATCAGTCATTGTCATCACTTGAGGATTGCCAAAAAGCTCCATCCTGATGAAGAGGAACAGCTCATTGTATGCCTTATTCACAGCAGCTTCATACTGGGCTGCAGCATCATCATCTTCATTGCTGGCAACCTCTCCTTTGGAAACCTCTTCTTTGGTGTAAAGTCTATAGCACGACCTGTGGTAGTGCCCTTCAGCTGCTACAAGGTCTCTACTCACAATGGCAAGGATTCTGCTGTCCCTTTTCTTTGTGGCTGCACTCCTGATCTTTGCATCAGCTCGCAGTTCTCGACACTGCACCAGTACTTCTCTCGTATTCTGTCTCTTGGAATATTTGCTGTTTTTCTGACAAAATATGCACTCTGCATCATAAGTCCTAGATGTACTTGGAGCATGTCGAGCTACTCTCTTAGATTGTTTCTCTTCAGCAGAGACACAACTTTTCTTTTCTTTTGCAAGGAGGCCATCAAGAATTTGCTTCATAGTGAAGATACTGCGACACTTTCTGTGGTAGTAGATTGCTGGAATCTGTCCCTCAGGAATGTCTTTTGCCAGTTTCAAAACTGGTGCATGATTTCGTATCTGAGCTGCCCTGAGCAGAGTTCTCCATGAGTCGACACTTTGTAGTGAAACCAGCTTATCTGTATCATCAGAACAGTGGATAATGCACTCCACCCGTGGGCGCTTTGGTATTGGGTAAAAACTTGCTTGTTCATCAGTGGCCATATTCAGTCAGTTTTCACCTGCCACATACAAACAAATACATGTAACTTAGGTGTATGAACACTACTAAAACAAAGTTTACTTTGCTTACCAGCGTCATATTACCATTATTTATCTTACATAGCCACAAATAGATACATTACCTAGTTGCTATGCAACAGCTGTATTTTGTCCACATGAGGCCGCTAAAATCAACACAAGATGAAAGTTCCTCGTAGCCACTTTAACTAATCATATTAACACATACATTAAAAGAACATGCTAACATTATGGGAAATTAGCTTACAATCTTCTCCAGAGTGAGACAAGAAGATGGATACCAGTTTCCTCTATATGTGTTTAGTAGAAAGCCTCTGGCTGCACGTTAGCCTAGCTTAGCACAATGAATGGAAGTACACGGTACTGGTTATCCTTGGTTGTTGGCCAACTAAGAACTGTCCCAGAGTTTAAGCTAGGCTAATCAGTACCAGGGGTGTTGAAATGCTATATTTGTAAAAATCTGGGCAAATACACAATCGTGAGAGGCACAGAAACAGGTTTCCTGAAAGAAAAATGAAATAGCTGCTCATTTGGAAAGGTTATCATGTATTATTTTACTTCTGTTAGTGTACCAAATAAAATGGCACCAGTGAAGTTGTGTCACCTTGGGTGATATCGATATCTGGTCTGACCCATGGACTAACTGGCTTTGGTCTAGTTAGTTTCTTAGTAATAATGCCCTTCTAATTTAAGGTTCACAATCACCTCACACAATGAAATAGTATGGGTATATTATACATTTCCTGAGTCTTTACAGTCCTGTGAGTATTCCAGTTTTTGTGTTTTGTGTCCCTGATATTCCTAGATGCCAAAGGGCTAAAAGAAAGTATATAGTTTAGGCGAACATTGCAGAAAGATGTGTGTTATTGACGGGTTGAAGAGCTCAAGTGACCTCTATATTTGTGAGAAATATCCACAACAGGGCTTGAATGAAAGCTAAGAAGGTCCCCTTTAAAATGATACCAAAGACAATATTATAGAACATTGAAAAATGTCCTGACCATGAGGCTAAACCAGGATATGCACCAGCGTCTAAAATGCAATTTAGTTTAGCGGGTGGTTAACTTCATGAGCTGATAACTGTGATACAGCTGCCACTCAGGAATGGTTATCATACCAAAATATCATCTACAGACATGGATCCTTTCAAAAATTATAAGTAAGTTTTGCCACCTTGAGTGTACCGAAATAGGAAATTTTGGCTCTGGCCCATGGACTAATACCCAAAAGCTGCTCTGCTGGATCCTTCATTTGGAACCATGTGGTTGACCCATGTTTTGGCCCCTGAAAACATCAAGGAGGATGTGTGTGTGATGATAAAAAGTATGTTGTTTTCCGTAGTAATCCAATTTTAATGTCAGACCATAGAAGAAAAGGGCTGTAAAAGAAATGTTCAGTATGTTGATATACACTCATCGAGCACTTCAGTTTTTGTTGACATTGTCAGAAAGGTGATAATTCTATTTTATATTTATTACTGAGGTTGTAGTGGGTGCTGGTGGTGTACTGGAGTGTGCTATATTGAAAAGTGTTCATTTTGCTTGCCACATTTATGTTAATGAAGTGGACAAATATTTTGATAGAAATATTTTGTGACTATTGTTTTTGCTTGTTCATCAGACTTGATTCTAAGAGAAGTGTGCACGACCAGTCCAACCACCGATGAGCAGGACCAAATGACACCAGCAGAGCCAGAGCGTCAGTCTGGGATGTTCTCAGCATACCGCAAAAAACAGGATGGATTCAAGTTCCAGTCCCCAAATTCAGCTGAACCACTATTTGGGCATTTGTGATGGACAGAGCTGCCTTCAGTTTTGGGCCATGAACAGGCCCACCCTCCCCTCTTTGTTCAAGGTGGCGGTAAGAGTTATGGCAGTCCCTGCATCAAGTGCACCTGTTGAACGTGTGTTCAGCCATGGCGGGGTGATTATGCGACCCCATCGCTCACAACTCAGTGACAAAGTACTATCAAATTTAATTTTTTGCAAGTGCAATGCATTGTAGGTTGACTTATGTTTCGAGGCTGCAAGATCACTTCACTACCAGCTTTGAGGCTTGTGTGATTCCACTTCCTATGTGCGTGTGATATTACTTTTGAAATGTTCTTTTTTTTCTCATGTCCGATGCAATGTGTGGCAAATAATATTCTACAACATGTAGGGCGTTTGACTGATTGACTTAAATCAGTTCTCATCTGTTCCGTGTATACCGCCACCTAGAGGTTCTGATTGATTCAGTTAAGTTTGCAGATCCTACTCATGAAAACTTCAAACTATTCACATTTAATGGTTTTAGTATGCCACATGCTATTCTTGTTTTGTCCTGTTCATATCCACACTAGCTAGCAACTTTGCCACACAGTTAAAGGGATATTTCACTTTAGTATAACTTGTCAAGTTTCAGCAGTCTTATCTCCATCTAAGTGTATCTACAAGTAAGTTAGCAACCACTGCTGTCCCTGTCATGAGGAGCCTGACACCTGGGAGGAATGGTGGTGTTGACAGGGACATGTAACCTACTTGTAGATACACTTAGATGGAGATAAGACTGCTTAAACTTGATAAGTTATACTTAAGTGAAATATTCCTTTAACCTTGTGGCAGGGATGCTAGCTAGTGTGGATATGAACAGGACAAAATAACATGAATAGCATGCGGCATACTAAAACCATTAAATGTGAACACATTTTCATGTTTTGATGTAATGTCAGCATTGTTTACATTTCAGGCAATATTTTTTTATATACTTGTTTTTATTTTATATACACGATTCAGTTGATGATGCAATACTTTTCTGGTGCACAGAAATGTTAATGTTAAGTTAATGAGAAGCACCTTAGACGGATGCATTAACAGGCCAAGGAGAAATGGCGTGACCCTCCTGAAGGGAGAAGTAAGCAGTTAAGTAAGTTAGATAATTGTAAGCAGGCTGCAATAGTTAATGTTGAAATAAAACTCAACGTGTGTACCACTGTCTTTACTGATTTAAATGTGGAAACTGGGGTAGATCATCAGATTTTTGTATGACTTGACTTGTGACTTGCTTGACCTGAGCAATGACTTGACTTGCTTGACTTATAGCAGGGACTCGACTTGACTTGCTTGATTCTCACCACAGTGACTTGGGACTTGCTTGAGACTTGAAGGTTAAGACTTGAGACTTGCTTGTGACTTACACATGTGTGGCTTACTCCCACCTCTGGTTGGGGATGATGTGAAGATTTAGTGAAGAGACAGATAAAGGGCATGATGGATTTAGGAGTGATTAGGGGCTCGGTGTAACATGTTAGGAGAAATTAAGGTGGTGACAAGATGATAGGTGAGAGGCAAGAGAGCGAGGTTAAAGAACATGGGGTAAAAGGGTAGGATAGGGAACCGGTTAGGGCAAATGGAAAAGGTAATCAGTATAGAGGGTTAGGGGCCAGTGTCCCATGAACAGCTATACATGTACAGCTTATATACACAAGCCTCTTGCAAAGTAACGTTCAACACTATTTTCATTGTTGTTTTGCAACTTATTCAAAACTAAAATTTTTCTCAAGCTTTTATAACATAAGACTAGACGTAAATTGTCATCAGCTCTACAGAACATCCACAAAACCTCCCCAGGCACTGTAAAAAAATTAAGGTCCCTCCATCATACGTAAGGCATTTAAAACATCTCCTTACCAGCAGTACAGGAAATAGAGCTTAGCAAAGGAAGAGGGGTAAATTGTTTAAGGTAAATGGTTCAAATTATCATGATTTTTTTTAGAAATGGATGCATGTAGTGAGAAATTTTGAGGGGGCGTTTACAAGAAGAACTTAAACAAGTCTTGATTAGAAAAATGATGCAAATATTATTTAAAACAAAATTCAAGTTTTCTAAGGGCCCCCCTGTAGGCCTAAATAAATCAAATTTGTTGTTTGCTAATTGTAAGAAAATCCATCTGTTTTTTTTTTGTTTTTTTTGTGCATTATGGATAGTTTTGCAGTCCGCAAAAACTGTCCCACTGTGACAAGTCTATTATTTTCACAGTTAAGTAATTTTCTATTAATCTGTGTTGTCTCACGCTGAGAATATGTGTCATTCTTTGCTGGCATTTTCTAGGGCTGACTTTCTTCGATTCACTGTTGATTTCAACTCCACACTACTGGTTGTTTTCTTATCCAACTTTGGAAAGTATTTCAACTATTTTTAGATGCGGGCAGCTCACAGACCTGAAAAGAAACCCATTCACTCACTCAACCATCCATATGGGAAGGAAGGGGAGCTAAGGAAATAAATAAATAAAGATAGCAAAGTTAAAATGTGTTCACCGAGGCATGGATGCTCCAACACTGTTTACACACCATTTATTTGGAAGTTGCCTTCCTAATTAAAATGTGACCACAACTGTCTCTTTGCCTAAAGTCAGTTCAGAGATCCATCCATCCATTATCCAAAACCGCTTATCCTGCTCTCAGGGTCACCAGGGTGCTGGAGCCTGTCACTGGGCAGCAGGCAGGGAGACACCCTGGACAGGCCACAGGGCCGACACACACACACACACACACACACACACACACACACACACACACACACACACACACACACACACCTAGGGAGAGTTTAGTACGGCCGATTCACCTGACCTACATGTCTTTGGACTGTGGCAGGAAACCAGAGCACCCAGAGGAAACCCACACAGAGAGAACTTGCAAACTCCACACAGAGGATGACCTTGGACGACTCCCCAAGGTTGGTCTACCCCGGGGCTCGAACCCAGGACCTTCTTGCGGTGAGGCAACCGCGCTAACCATTGTGCCACCATGCCGCCCCAGTTCAGAGATATCCCCCTGAAATAGACTGGCATGTTCTCGCTTCCTGGTTCAACAAATGACTACAAATGGGCGGGCTGTCACTCAAAGGAGGGGCGGGGTAGGATGGTACAGCGTTGGTGGTACGGAGGCTTAGTCCGCCTCAGTGAAGTTGCGGTAAATTAGCTATAGAAAATTGCAAGCTGCTCAAAAACATTGTAGCACGTAGTTATTAAGTTAGTCTTGAAGATATTTCAGTCTCCAACCGGTTATCTGAATTAAGAGTCCAGTTGCATTTAGCAGGGAATTTTGTGACTTAGTGTTAGGGAAAATGTAATCACTAACATGGAGCAAACAAAAATGGTACTAGTCTATACAGCCTGACATCTACTCATTAGACAGTGCTCCTCGCAGGTCTGTTTCTCTGGTACCAATTGATTTTGGGGATTCGAAAAAAAGGTCTTCAAAATATTCCTACATACGTGGGCTTGAAAACCAGGAAGGGAAGTTATGCACACTTGCCCCTCCACTTCCATTTCCTGCTCCACTAATAAAAGAAAGAACTGTGCCTGGCAAACGCGTAACTGATACAGGTTCAAGCTCATGAAACTGCAGTTACTTTTCTGTGTTTAAAAACACTCGGTCGGATGGACGCAGCATTGAGTCTATGCGTACCACAAAAGAAATAAAAGAAGATACCCTGGGCATGCGCATACTAGTCCATGGGCCAGACGATATTTCGGTACACTCAAGGTGGCAAAACTTATAATTTTTGAAAGGATCCATGTCTGTAGATGATATTTTGGTATGATAACCATTCCTGAGTGGCAGCTGTATCACAGTTATCAGCTCATGAAGTTAACCACCCGCTAAACTAAATTGCATTTTAGACGCTGGTGCATATCCTGGTTTAGCCTCATGGTCAGGACATTTTTCAATGTTCTATAATATTGTCTTTGGTATCATTTTAAAGGAGACCTTCTTAGCTTTCATTCAAGCCCTGTTGTGGATATTTCTCACAAATATAGAGGTCACTTGAGCTCTTCAACCCGTCAATAACACACATCTTTCTGCAATTTTCGCCTAAACTATATACTTTCTTTTAGCCCTGTGGCATCTAGGAATATCAGGGACACAAAACACAAAAACTGGAATACTCACAGGACTGTAAAGATTCAGAAAATGTATAATATACCCATACTATTTCATTGTGTGAGGTGATTGTGAGCCTTAAATGAGAACTAGACCAAAGCCAGTTAGGTCACAAACTGGTCTCTATACATTTGTTTAAATACACAATCAAAATACATGATAAAAAGGAATACCATAGTGAGGTAATGAACTATTTTAATATTTTAAACAACATTGACATTTACATATACTTAGTCAATGATACATGTAATCCTATATCATTAGTGGGTATATGTAATGGTAATGGGTAGGGTAATGGGTATATGTGAATATGGTTACATTATTGTTATCAAGCTCTGGGTAACCAAGTCCAGAATCAACATCCTGTGCATCAATAGACTACTACCACAGTAATACCATCAGAATCATCACACTGTCATTCATCAAACTGCTCGTTTCTCTCATCATCTGACTCCCCAAGTTCAAAGTCCAGTTCTGGACCATCCTGCTGTTTTTGGTTACTGCAGGTCTGTAACCTGCACATGTCTGTGCATGGAAGTCCATTTGACAGGCACATGCAGCTTGGCATTTTGCATGAATGCACACACTTGCATGTTAGCATTTCCAAGACCACATCTGGTGCAGGTGGGGAGCGCATCCAGTAAATGGCCAGCTTGCCTTCATCGTCTGTCCATCCATACTCAGTAGGGCTTGGCACCACAGGGTTAGCCTGCAGACAGCACTTCCATATTGCTGCCTGATAGTTGGCTCGTTGAACATGCATAAAGAGACAGTCTCTACATGGTGGCAGCTGGCTGGACTCAACCTCTCCCCTTTCGGTGCAGAAGAGCTGGTAACGCAGTTTGTTCACCTCAGCAGTGCTGCTATTAGCAACATACATCCGACAGGTGAACTGCTCAATTTTCTGGAACAGCTCATCACTCACATTCCATGTCTGTCCCAGTTGACTAAAAGTCTCTTGGCAGGAAGTGTGCTTTCTCACTATCTTCAGGGCATTCAGCTTCCCTCGACCAGCGAATGCACTGACAGTGTCGCAGCCTGTGAAGGTATGTAAGCCAATTAGGCTGTCACAGATGCTGTCTCCAAGTGAACTTGCCAGTTTGGTGATGTCGACAAACCGTGTGCGGTTCTGAGTCCCACACTTCTGGTAGATGGGACAGGTGATGTCCTTCTGGAAGCCAAGACAAAGCACCATGACATCAGTGTCCTCAGCTGTGATGATAACTGACTTTGAGCCCGCATTTGCTGCATGCAATGCATGCAGGAGCAGACGGGTGTCAGCTTCTTCATGTGTGGAGTGCAGTTCTGCTGCTTCCTCACACCCATCTTCTGTCAACTTGTAGCAGGTTTCCTCACAGGTCATGTACAACACCTTGCCATGCAGCATAGCTCTGTATCGTGGGAGTTTCCACTCTTCCACCAGAAACTTGATGAGACTGGTCTTGTTGGAGGAACTGCACAGAAATTTTCTCCACTGCTGGACGTGGTGTCCCCCTGCAAGATTCTTGTACTGGAGAATGATGTCTCCACCCCGGTTCAGTCGTTCAGCATCTTTGATCGAAGTCTGGTGATAGACATCAAAAACAACATCAATCCTCCCACTCTGTGCTCCCTCATGGAGGACCTGGGTCAAGGCTGACTCTGCCACCTGTGCAAAGGTTTTGTTGTTGCCATTCATTTTTTGGACCAGGCTCATCCCATCAATGATGGAAGTAGATGGGATTGGGATGTCTTCTGCAGGAGATACATTCTTTTCAAGCTCTCTGGCAAGTGCAGCCTTGTTTGTTTTTCGTAAGGACCCATCAGCATTTGCCAGTGCCCATGGTAGTGGGCCCAATGGGTAGGCAAGGACATCCTTCAGATTCACCTTCCTGCTTTCAGCCACCAGGATCATGTGACTGAAAAGGTTTCTATCTGCCTTCAGAACCACATCCTGTGCTTTCTTTCCATGAGCTTGTTTTGTGCTGACATTGGAGAATGTTTTCAGACTTTGCTTGGTCATCTTGTCATGGAATTTCACAGGTGGTGGGTCTGCATCTAACCTTGTTTGCTGGAATGCTTGGTAGGCCTCTTCTCCTTTCTCAAGAGCTCTCAAGAGATCTATGGTCACATCAGGTGGAGCCATGTTGCCAGTGGAGAGGCTAACCAAATCAATCTCATCAGGGGACATAGGATTGAGCCAGTTATTCTCCATAAGGTCCATGAGAGACTGGACATCTGCTTCATCTCTCTTGATCCTTGGACTCTGTAGATCTGGATGAGACCATTTGCACCTGCCTTGACCTGTCAGGTCTCTCAGCTGTCTGAGGTACATGCTTCTATACTCAGCTGTGAGATAATATTTGGTCACAGCGCCTGGCTTCAAGCTGAATCCCTTTGTCCCTCCAGCTGTTTGGGTGTCTTTGTTCACCGTTTCTTCTATCGCTTGGTCAACAGGGATTCGGCCAAAGGGATTGGTGGAGCCCAGTTGGACTGAGAAGCCTCCTTCCATGAATTCTGTGTACACATCTGGATGTGTGATGGGCAGCTCAGACATCTGGGCATAGTAGTAGGGGAGGTAGCGTGCATAATTCATCCTGTCATAAGCAAAGCACCATGGGATCATTGCTCGAATGCTAGCCAAGTGTAGCATCCAGTCTCCCTCTCTGGATGCTCGGATGAGCCCCAACAAGATTTCAACCATGTCCAAATAGGACATCCAGAAGTTCGAGAGGCTGCCGTTTCCACCTCTAAGGAACTCACGGTAGACTTCAAATAGATCCATGATGCGTGTACAAGAGCTGTTCTCGAGGACCTCCTTCAAAGCATGTTGTGAGACTTCTTTCCCAAGGCTGTCAATGGTCTTCAGTGTCTCATTCAGGTGAACCATGTCATTCCTGTGAGTTTCTTCCAACCAGGACAGGAAACCATTCAAGGTCAGTCGCAGGGGGGGCTCATACAGGAGCTTGTGTAGTCGCACTGCCCTGTTGTACTTGCGGCCATCCATAACACCAGCAATTGAGCCTTCTGCAATCATGCCAGACTCAATGCAGAGGTCTTTGAGTCCAGCATCTTGGAAACGCTTTCCTATTATTGCCAGCAGTGTGCAGATGGTGTGGAATACCCCAAGCTTAACGATGATATCATGGAACTTGTCATGGTGTTTCCATGTGATCTCGACAGCCTTCGCATACAGGGCTTGGTCAAAGACACAGACAATCTTCTTCAGGCCTAAGCACTGCATGATGCTCAGTGACTGGT
This sequence comes from Lampris incognitus, assembly GCF_029633865.1. Classification (NCBI taxonomy): domain Eukaryota; kingdom Metazoa; phylum Chordata; class Actinopteri; order Lampriformes; family Lampridae; genus Lampris; species Lampris incognitus. The sequence continues at coordinate 38,880,012 of NC_079214.1, forward strand.
TAAGCACCTCGTTGACAGTAGACATTTGTGTCGCTGGAGCATTGATGGTAGGCAGATAGCCTATATTGTCGGGGATGACCGTCATCTCTCCTCGAGTCAGGATGTTGAAGCCTGCCCAGCTGCTGACTGACTGTTCTTCTTGTTGTGACATGCGTGCTAGGACCCAAAGAAGGTTTTTCTCTCTGGCAAGCTTAGTATTGGCTGCAGTATCGGCATCTGACTTTTTGCTTTGTGGTGGCCCTACCCATTGTCCAGCATTGTAAGTTGCTAACATTGGTGGGGGTCCATCAATGCTTCTCTTCTTTGTTTTGGGAACAGTGGGCATGGGTTAGACAGGAAGTGGGTTGACTGGCTTTGCTTGCACAGCAATCCCATTGACTCTGTGAGATGTTCCCTCACCACTGACAGTTTCTTCAAGACGGTCGATATTGTCCCAGGCTAAAGTTGTGAATATGCCAGGATGGATGTTAGCTGGAAGGGCAATGCCACTCCCTGATGATGAGAGTTTCTGGAGACACAGGGCAGTGTTGATCTCTTCCATCTGTGAATAGGACACACTGTGACCAAGTCGGTTGAGGATGTTTATCAACTCTACATTTCCTGTCAACGATTTGACACTGAATGGCAGAACAATGTGCTTGGAAGGCTTGGTATTTCCACATGTCACTGCATATACTATGTCATGGCCAAATGACTGCAGAAGGCACTGCACTCTCTGGGATGCATGATCAGGATCATTTGAGCCTGTGAGTAGAGAGTACAGGAAGATAATGAGCGACTCTGGAATGGTAGGACATTCTGCTTCTGGTTTGACTTCAGGCGGCCAGGTTTGAGGAACATCTTGACTTTTAATGTCTGCTCTCAATTTGATGGCTGCTTTGGCTATAACATCTTGTGCACTGACACTTTTCAGGGTCTGCAGCTCCCTTTTGAGAGACTGATTTTCTTTGGCAAGTTCCCTCATGGACAAGTTATCGGGATAGAGGAGAAATTTTCCTTTCTCATCAGGGAATATCTGCAAGGCTCCAGCAAACTCACTCTCCAGGTTTCGCCTTATGTGCTTCTTGGTTGATTCCTTGACTTGGGCAATGCCTTGGGAGTTCATTGAAGCTACCAGTCTAGAAGAGAGATCAGTCATTGTCATCACTTGAGGATTGCCAAAAAGCTCCATCCTGATGAAGAGGAACAGCTCATTGTATGCCTTATTCACAGCAGCTTCATACTGGGCTGCAGCATCATCATCTTCATTGCTGGCAACCTCTCCTTTGGAAACCTCTTCTTTGGTGTAAAGTCTATAGCACGACCTGTGGTAGTGCCCTTCAGCTGCTACAAGGTCTCTACTCACAATGGCAAGGATTCTGCTGTCCCTTTTCTTTGTGGCTGCACTCCTGATCTTTGCATCAGCTCGCAGTTCTCGACACTGCACCAGTACTTCTCTCGTATTCTGTCTCTTGGAATATTTGCTGTTTTTCTGACAAAATATGCACTCTGCATCATAAGTCCTAGATGTACTTGGAGCATGTCGAGCTACTCTCTTAGATTGTTTCTCTTCAGCAGAGACACAACTTTTCTTTTCTTTTGCAAGGAGGCCATCAAGAATTTGCTTCATAGTGAAGATACTGCGACACTTTCTGTGGTAGTAGATTGCTGGAATCTGTCCCTCAGGAATGTCTTTTGCCAGTTTCAAAACTGGTGCATGATTTCGTATCTGAGCTGCCCTGAGCAGAGTTCTCCATGAGTCGACACTTTGTAGTGAAACCAGCTTATCTGTATCATCAGAACAGTGGATAATGCACTCCACCCGTGGGCGCTTTGGTATTGGGTAAAAACTTGCTTGTTCATCAGTGGCCATATTCAGTCAGTTTTCACCTGCCACATACAAACAAAAACATGTAACTTAGGTGTATGAACACTACTAAAACAAAGTTTACTTTGCTTACCAGCGTCATATTACCATTATTTATCTTACATAGCCACAAATAGATACATTACCTAGTTGCTATGCAACAGCTGTATTTTGTCCACATGAGGCCGCTAAAATCAACACAAGATGAAAGTTCCTCGTAGCCACTTTAACTAATCATATTAACATATACATTAAAAGAACATGCTAACATTATGGGAAATTAGCTTACAATCTTCTCCAGAGTGAGACAAGAAGATGGATACCAGTTTCCTCTATATGTGTTTAGTAGAAAGCTATCTGGCTGCACGTTAACCTAGCTTAGCACAATGAATGGAAGTACACGGTACTGGTTATCCTTGGTTGTTGGCCAACTAAGAACTGTCCCAGAGTTTAAGCTAGGCTAATCAGTACCAGGGGTGTTGAAATGCTATATTTGTAAAAATCTGGGCAAATACACAATCGTGAGAGGCACAGAAACAGGTTTCCTGAAAGAAAAATGAAATAGCTGCTCATTTGGAAAGGTTATCATGTATTATTTTACTTCTGTTAGTGTACCAAATAAAATGGCACCAGTGAAGTTGTGTCACCTTGGGTGATATCGATATCTGGTCTGACCCATGGACTAACTGGCTTTGGTCTAGTTAGTTTCTTAGTAATAATGCCCTTCTTATTTAAGGTTCACAATCACCTCACACAATGAAATAGTATGGGTATATTATACATTTCCTGAGTCTTTACAGTCCTGTGAGTATTCCAGTTTTTGTGTTTTGTGTCCCTGATATTCCTAGATGCCAAAGGGCTAAAAGAAAGTATATAGTTTAGGCGAACATTGCAGAAAGATGTGTGTTATTGACGGGTTGAAGAGCTCAAGTGACCTCTATATTTGTGAGAAATATCCACAACAGGGCTTGAATGAAAGCTAAGAAGGTCCCCTTTAAAATGATACCAAAGACAATATTATAGAACATTGAAAAATGTCCTGACCATGAGGCTAAACCAGGATATGCACCAGCGTCTAAAATGCAATTTACTTTAGGGGGTGGTTAACTTCATGAGCTGATAACTGTGATACAGCTGCCACTCAGGAATGGTTATCATACCAAAATATCATCTACAGACATGGATCCTTTCAAAAATTATAAGTAAGTTTTGCCACCTTGAGTGTACCGAAATAGGAAATTTTGGGCTCTGGCCCATGGACTATACGTGCATGTGTGGCACGGACACCTTCAGTTAAAAGAGACAACAGAGGCAAAAGAGAGACAGAAAGCTAACTGATAAGATGCGGTTTCTACATGAGCACCAAGACATTTTATTACTCTAAAACTCACATAACAACATTGTTGGCAGCATGTCATGTGTTGTAAGGAAGCTCATTATTTCAGAGTTTGTCCAGGGCAAGACAAAAAAGTTTGTAGAGCTTGTAGAACCTCCATATCGCTAGCTGTTGTCCTGAGGTCTTTGTTTCTCTTTGAGTTACTTGCTTCACTAAAACTAACATTGGTGATAATGGATAACAGGTATCACGAAGCTGGTTATCTTCTGTCTTTGCTAACACTGGGGTTTCCAGCTATGAGCAGAAGAGGCGGGTTGTTAACCATTACTTTACAAGCCACATAATCAGAACCATGAATGAAGTATTGAGATGAGATAAAACGGTCAGGTGACTCACTCCCCAACCCCCCCCCCAAAAAAAAAGTGAGTGAGGATTTCGCCCTTGGTGCTCGGTTCCACTCATTATAGCAAATCAGTTTCCATCTCAGTTGTTAATTGCAGCAGTTTCCATACAGACATAACCTGTCATCGTTCTCCTGAAGTGGCCCCATGGTGGTTTGGTTCTTCTCCAGCAGGAGCCAGAGCTGCCGATTCATGTACTAGCCTTATCACATCCTCAGTATATTCAGGCTGAAAACGGTAGATTTCAACATCCGAATTTATTCAAATCTCATGAAATGTATCCTCATACAATACATAATCTTCAAAATTATTTGAAATCAATATTTTCAAATTAGTGAAGTCTGCTAATAGAAGCAAGCTAGCGGTTTCTCTCGGCCCATGGATGCAGTTTCTTAGTCTATGCCCCCTATTGCTTTTAGGGGAGGTAGCTTGAAATTCAAGCATCCCACTCATTGTAGTTCTTCAAATCAGAGAAAAGGTAAAGGTATAAGTCAAAATGGCGTACAACTCCAGCAATTTTTTCCCCTGACAATTGTTTTCAGCAATTGCTTTGGGGAGCCACGAAGAAAGACTTAAAGATGCAGTAAGGGTCGCCTGATTGAATATAATTCTTGTTGTAATGTGCTTAAAACGGGACACACGTCTCAGTTGGGAGCCAACTTGTTTATTGCGCAATGTGAACAGAGGTACGGGTGCTGTGTAGGGACAGAACAGACTGCAGTTACGGAATGCAAACACAATATTGTAGCGAATTCCGGGGGCAACCACAGGAACTCCCGCAGCCGGGACACGAACTCGTATCTTCCGCACCGCGGGAGACATCGCTAACCACTCGACTAAAGGGTCCGACCCATGCAAGTTACGCTGGTGTGAGAAGTGGGATGCGCGCGGACGCGCTTCCCGCAGGAAGGGGGGTAGTGTAACGTGCATGGACAAGTAGACACGTTGGCCCTTGGCTAACAGGTCGGACCCTTTAGTCGAGTGTTTAGCGATGTAGATACGGGTTCGCGTCCCGGCTGCGGCAGTTACTGTGGTTGCCCCCGAATTTGCTACAATAGTACGTTACATCTCCCGTCTTAAATAAAAATAAACATTCATTGAACTTGTGTCAATAAACAAAACACCTGTTTACGTCTAAATGTGATCCTACACACTAACTTGGAAGGAGTGTTTACCAGCGCTTCACTTTCTCAAGGTGAGAAAAACAACTCAAAACATCAAACTCAACTCAAACACTTATAGATTCAGTCTATCAGGAGGCTTCACAACTCTGCCCCGCCTAGTAGTAAGCTGGTCAGTTGGCCGGGCTTCAGTGGGGCTCAAAGGTATTTTAGGTGGTGACTGTGGCAGTTCCGGAAGAGCTGGAGATTGTGGCTCCTTCTCAGTTAGCGGATCTGATAGTTTAGTCCAAGGTTCACGTCCCACTTCTGACACCAATGTAGCGAATTCGGGGGGCAGCCCGGGAACCGCTGCAGCCAGGACGCGAATCCGGATCTCCCACACCAGGGGCGACATCGTTAACCAGTCGACTAAAGGGTCCGACCTGTTAACCACGGGCTAGTGAGTCTATTTATCCGCGTGTGACTGGTGTGACTGGTGTACTTTTTCATTGCGTTGTGTAGGAAAGACAGGACAACTTCTCTCATGCATGGGATCTGTATTCTGTCGCATATAAACAAAACAGGACAGGTTTCTGAAAACGTCAGATCAGCTCCTGCTGTAGCCTCTTTCTACATGTCCAAAGCGGGAAAGAGCGAGCATAGTTAGCAACACATTTTTCTTACAAAAAGAAATAAAACATACCTGTCGCATATAAACAAAACAGGACAGGTTTCAGAAATTGGGACCCACATTAGACATAAGACACATTAGGAATAGATAAAATACATTACAGGGGCAGACAAAAATGAACACGTACCTCTTTCTACATGTCCAAATCGGGAAAGAGGCAGAAGTCAGGGGGGGGGGGGGGACATACCTTTTATAGCTACTAACCGGAAATGGCGTCACAACAGGGAGGGGCTACTAACAGGAAATGGTGTCACAACAAGGAGGGGCTACTATAAGCGTTTCCTGACGATATAATAAAATAAAATAACAATGTTGGCAATGAAAATAAAATAATAATTATCATGTGGTGATACTTTGTGTAATTATATAACATTTTTTGGTTATGACGTTTTTAACCAAGCTACACGTGCACGTTACAATACCCCCCCCCCTTCGAGAAGCACGTCCGCGCGCTTCAGTATATCAGCTCCCTCACGCCTCTGGGCGCATGCGCTTCTGATGGCCTCACGGTCTCACCATCCCATTTCTGACACCAGGTAATGTACTTACCATCTTGTTTATTGCGCAGTGTGAACGGAGGTGCGGGTGCTGTGTAGGGACAGAACAGACTGCAGCTACAGAATGCAAACAATATGTTACACTTGTAACCATGTAAACAGTTATATTGCGGTTTCTTATTTCTGTAAATATGCAGCATATGCTATTGTGTCATTCAGTTTCTCTCTCTCGCTCTCTCTGTGCCACTGTGGCCTTTTTTTCTCCCATGTAATGTCATACACAGGTTAGAAAACAAAATAGTTATTGTCGTCATCTATTGAGAAGTTGTGATTTTTGGAGCATCCAATACCTATTTCCTTAAGGCAGAAAAATGTTTGAACGTCTGTTTTGAAATAGAATTGTTGAGGTGTATCAACTGTTTTAAATGGCCAAATGTTAACAAAAGTGTCAATTCACATTATCAAACTGCCTTGATGGTGCTACGTATCCCAAAGTTGTCTTTATTTTGGAGCAGGAACAGAGGAACCGAAGATCAAAACACTTCTGTTTTTTGGGGGTTTCTGCTACGGAAAATGTCCTGTTTGGAGACCTGCAGTGCACCGTAGACACGTCATATAATGCATGTCAAATGACAAATCAGTTATCTCTTTCAGTGCGACCCAGTCGCACTGAAAGAACTGGCTTGTATGGCACTAACACAGTCTCGTATCAGTTGGTAACTTGTAAAACTGATCTGTATTTGTGTCTCATCAATTCGTAACTCGTAAAGCCGATCTGCATCTTTGCCTCTAATTCGCAACTCGTAAAACTGATTTGTATCTGTGCCTCTAATTCGTACTCATAAAACTGATCTGTGTAGCTATTCCTCGAATTCGTAACTCATAATGCATAGTGATTTGTATCTGTAAATCTGTATCTGTGCCTCTAATTCGTATATATTTTTAAATCTCCAGCTATTCACAGGGATTCTTTTGAGACTGTTCTACCGCACTGTTATCAAACGCACAGAGCATGTGACTCGCAGAATATTGCGTGACTTGTGTCTCATAATACAGTGATTTGTACCTGTAAATCTATATCTGTGCCTCTAATTTGTAACTCGTAAATCATCATTTGTACATCAACTTAGCATTTAGCAACTTAGCACTGAAGTAACGTTAACTTAGGACAGTGGTTCTCAAACTTTCTGTCATGCCCCCCTTTGGAGGAAGACAAATTTTCATGTCCCTCGCCCCAACAACATGGGCCAAATTTAATTTATTTAAATAACATCAAGATCATGAAAATTCATTTCACTTTTCTTTCAGTAATTTCTGTTGTGCAAATAACAAACGCAAGTTCCACTTTAACTTTATCAAACCTCTTTTTGTGACATTTGTCACTAGAATGCTCCATCGGTCTGTGTGCTTTTTCAAAAACAGAAAAAAAATTAAAAATCACTTTGCTAGAACAATAACAATAAAGTTAAATCCTGTGCAAAAGGGGAAAATGATGAGTAAGTCTGTTTTTGAGAGCTCAAGTCTTGTCACTGCCTTAGTGGCTGCAATGGGCCTGTTTTGTACCGCACATCTTTTCAAAATGGGGTTGCAGGCTTCATACTGCCACTCTCAAGTCATGGTCAATGCTGAGTTTAGATCTGTACTTTGTTTCAAGTGAGGCAACAGCAGAAAAGCCCATCTCACAGAAATAGGATGTGGCGGAGAGAAGCAGAATGCCCACAACCCTCTGTCCTATGTGTAGATACTGTCTCTCCACACCAAGCCAGAATCAACGCAGTGTCTGAGCTGTAAAGCTCAGCCTCAGGGTGAAGTCAGATGTCATCTCAATGAACTGGTCCTCTTCAGCAGAGCTGAAATCAGCAGGTGCTGCTGCATTGAATGGATCTGTCACCCAGTCATACTGAGCACTGTTGTTTGGGAAGTATTTTTGAAAGAATCCTCTCAGGGAAGAGATGTGCAGCTTAAGATATGAAATCACTGTGTTTCAACAAATTCACTCACATTCTCAAATAAATCAGTATTTCCTTGATCAAGTCACCTGCCCCACATCTTAAGCTTTCGGGTGAATGCACTGATCTTGTTTGCCAGGTGAGGAAGGTGCTTGTCTCTGACGCTGAAGATTTAATTCATTCAGCTTTCCAATTATATCGCTGAGATAGGCCAGTTTCATCAGAAATTGTTGATCGCTAAACTTGCTTGCAACTTCATGCATACGCTCCTCCTCCAGAAATACCCAAATTTCCTCTCTGAGCTCAAAGACTTGCGACAACACTTTACCTCACATGAGCCACCTAGCCTCACTGTTCAGCTCCCATCTCCTCACAAAATGCAGAGAACAGCTGCGCTCTCAGGGATCTTGTTTTGATTAAATTGACCGCGCTAACAACATCGGTCAATACCTTGTTTAGGTCAGAGCTAATCTGTCTTGATGCTAGTGCTTCTCTGTGTCTGACACAGTGTGTCTGTTGTGCATTTGGCAAGACCCTGCCTGCAATCCCTTTGTTTTCCCTGCCATGGTCTATGCACCATTCGTGCAAACGCCTGCACACTTCTCCCATTTCAGCCCATGTTCTGTCAGGTAACAGTCAAGAAGTCTAAAGAACTCATCAGCTGTCGCTCTACTTGGGACGTACTTTCAAAACAGCAAATCCTCACACAGTGGCTCTGACGTGACAAAGGGAACATAAGCAATAAACAAGCAGTCTTTATTGCTGTCAGTAGCCTCGTCCATAAGGCGAAACGTTTGTCTTTCAGTTTTTCAATGAGTTGTTCTTCAAGGTCATTTGAAATGCTGCATATACGTCTTACAACTATATCATTGGACAGGGGGACGGCCTTCAATTTTGCGGCACTTGTCTCATCAAACATAGTTGACACCATACCTAAAGCCACGGAAAGTATGAGCTCCTCTGCTATAGGCTCGGTGCATTAATGTCGCACTGCGGAACTTCCGGGTGTGTCTGTTTGCATAAGAACTTTTGGTACAACTGGATGCTTACATCCTACTGAATCATTAGTTAGCTGCTAACTTATCCGTCCGAAATCTTAATTTCGTCTGAAAAATCAATGAATCAAACAGGGCAAAAAGTTCAAGTATCAACACCATGAATCAGGCTCCACTGAGTACTGTTGTGTGCCACAATGTGCAAATTCGGCACACTATAATTATCTTTTAAGTTTCCATTCATTCCCTAGTAACAACGAGAAAGAGCTAAGTGGCTAGTGAAGATTCGGAGGGATGCATTCACCGTCATCAAGGGTACAAAAGTGTGTAGTCGGCATTTTGAACCAGGTGATTTCACTGTGCCAGCTACAGGTGTGTTAAGGAGGCTCAAGAAAGGAGCTGTCCCCACACTCTTAGTGTGGAATGAGTACTCCAGACCCGCACCCAGGCTAGGTGTGTGGGAGCGCCGGGAGTGTCCTGCTGTCGCCCCTCTGCCAGCTCTGGACTCCTCTGATAATGAGATGGATGTCAGCCGCTGGCTGCAAGACCATGACTATTGCGTGGCTCCTCATCCTGCCACTTTGGATGATGCCCTGGCCCAAAATGAGTCAATGAGGAAACAAATAGCAGTGCTGCAGAAACAACTAGAGACTGTCCAGCTACAGTCCAAATACAGCCTGAGGCGATTTGCAGGTTCCGATGAGGACATTCGATTTTACACCAGGTATGTCTGATTTGTATAATTTCATTTAACCACTCCTGCCAAATTAACTTAGTTAGCTAGCTAGCTAGCACTACTACTACTACTACTACTACTTTCGGCTGCTCCCGTTAGGGGTCGCCACAGCGGATCATCCCTTTCCATTTCTTCCTGTCTTCTGCGTCTTCCTCTGTCACACCAGCCACCTGCATGTCTTCCCTCACCACATCCATAAACCTCCTCTTTGGCCTTCCTCTTCTCCTCTTCCCTGGCAGCTCCATATTCAGCATCCTTCTCCCAATATACTCAGCATCTCTCCTCCACACATGTCCAAGCCATCTCAATCTTGCCTCTCTTGCTTTGTCTCCAAACCGTCCAACCTGAGCTGTCCCTCTAATATAATAGTTCCTAATCCTGTCCTTCGTTACTCCCAGTGAAAATCTTAGCATCTTCAACTCTGCCACCTCCAGCTCCGCCTCCTGTCTTTTCATCAGTGCCACTGTCTCCAAACCATATAACATAGCTGGTCTCACAACCATCTTGTAAACTTTCCCTTTAACTCTTGCTGGTACCCTTCTGTCACAAATCACTCCTGACACTCTTCTCCACCCATTCCACCCTGCCTGCACTCTCTTTTTCACCTCTCTACTGCACTCCCCGTTACTTTGGACAGTTGACCCCAAGTATTTAAACTCAAATGCCTTTGTCACCTCCACTCCTTGCATCCGGACCATTCCACTGTCCTCTCTCTCATTCACGTATAGGTATTCCGTCTTGCTCCTACTGACTTTCATTCCTCTTCTCTCCAGTGCATACCTCCACCTCTCCAGGCTCTCCTCAACCTGCACCCTACTCTCGCTACAGATCACAATGTCATCCGCAAACATCATCGTCGATGGAGACTCCTGCCTGATCTTGTCCGTCAACCTGTCCATCACCATTGCAAACAAGAAAGGGCTCAGAGCCGATCCTTGATGTAATCCTACCTCCACCTTGAACCCATCTGTCATTCCAACCGCACACCTCACCATTGTCACACTTCCCTCATACGTATCCTGCACCACGCCTACATACTTCTCTGCAACTCCTGACTTCCTCATACAATACCACACCTCCTCTCTCGGCACTCTGTCATAAGCTTTCTCTAAATCTACAAAGACACGATGCAACTCTTTCTGGCCTTCTCTATACTTCTCAATCAACATTCTCAAAGCAAACATCGCATCTGTGGTGCTCTTTCATGGCATGAAACCATACTGCTGCTCGCTGATCATCACCTCTCCTCTTAACCTAGCTTCTATTACTCTTTCCCAAATCTTCATGCTGTGGCTGATCAACTTTATACCTCTGTAGTTGTTACAGTTCTGCACATCGCCCTTGTTCTTGAAAATCAGTACCAGTATGCTTCTTCTCCACTCCTCAGGCATCCTCTCACTTTCCAGTTTTGTGTTAAACAATCTAGTTAAAAACTCCACTGCCATCTCTCCTAAACATCTCCATGCCTCCACAGGTATGTCATCAGGACCAACTCCCTTTCCACTCTTCATCCTCTTCATAGCTGCCCTCACTTCCTCCTTGTTAATCCACTGAACTTCCTGATTCACTATCCCTACATCATCCAACCTTCTCTCTCTCTCATTTTCTTCATTCATCAGCCCCTCAAAGTATTCCTTCCTCCTTCTTAGCACACTCTCCTCGCTTGTCAGCACATTTCCATCTCTATCCTTGATTGCCCAAACTTGCTGCACATCCTTTGCAGCTTGGTCCCTCTGTCTAGCCAATCGGTACAAGTCCTTCTCTCCTTCCTTAGTGTCTAACCTGTCATACAACTCACCATACGCCTTTTCCTTTGCCTTTGCCACCTCTCTCTTTGCTTTACGCTGCATCTCCTTGTACTCCTGTCTACTTTCTTCATCTCTCTTACTATCCCACTTCTTCTTTGCCAACCTTTTCCTCTGTATTCTTTGTTGTACTTCCTCATTCCACCACCAAGTCTCCTTGTCTTCCTTCCTCTGTCCTGATGACACACCAAGTACCTTCCTAGCTGTCTCCCTCACTATTTCTGCAGTGGTTGTCCAGCCATCTGGCAACTCTTCACTACCACTCAGTGCCTGTCTTAACTCCTGCCTGAACTCCACACAACAGTCTTCCTTCTTCAACTTCCACCATTTGATCTTCGGCTGTGTCTTCACTCGCTTCCTCTTCTTGGTCTCCAAAGTCATCCTACAGACCACCATCCAATGCTGCCTAGCTACGTTCTCCCCTGTCACCACCTTGCAGTCTCCAATCCCTTTTAGATGGCGCCTTCTACATAAGATATAGTCCACCTGTGTGCACTTTCCTCCACTCTTGTACGTCACCCTGTGTTCCTCCCTCTTCTTGAAATATGTATTCACCGCAGCCATTTCCATCCTTTTCGCAAAATTGACCACCATCTGTCCTTCCACATTTCTCTTCTTGACTCCATACCTTCCCATCACCTCCTCATCACCTCTGTTCCCTTCACCAACATGTCCACTGAAGTCCGCTCCAATCACCACTCTCTCCTCCTTGGGTACCCTCTCCACCATGTCGTCCAACTCACTCCAGAATTCTTCTTTTTCATCCATCTCACACCCAACTTGCGGGGCATATGCGCTGATAACATTCAGCAATAAACCTTCAATTTCCAGCTTCATACTCATCACTCTGTCTGACACTCTCTTCACCTCCAGCACGCTCTTGACATACTCTTCCTTCAGAATTACCCCTACCCCATTACTCCTCCCATTCACACCATGGTAGAAGAGTTTGAACCCACCTCCGATACTCCTGGCCTTACTCCCCTTCCACCTGGTCTCTTGCACACACAGTATGCCTACCTTTCTTCTTTCCATCATGTCAGCCAGCTCTCTCCCTTTACCAGTCATAGTGCCAACATTCAAAGTTCCAACTCTCACCTCCACATGCCTACCCTTCCTCATCTCTAGCTGCCTCTGGACATGCTTTCCCCCTCTCCTTCTCCTTCACCCAACAGTAGCATAGTTTCCACCGACACCCTGCTGGTTAACAGTACCGGTGGCGGTCGTTGGTAACCCGGGCCTCGACCGATCCGGTATGTAAGTCTTATTTATGATCCGCATATTTGATTTGGCAAAGATTTTACGCCGGATGCCCTTCCTGACTCAACCCTCCCCATTTGTCCGGGCTTGGGACCGGCACTAAGGATGCACTGGCTTGTGCATCCTCAGTGGCTGGGTTAGCTAGCTAGCACTAGCATGGTTCTGATGATGCTGTTACTCACCCTCGTAGTTGTCACTGTAGCTCGAAATATACATATTAAACCCCTTTTCTTTTTTGTTCTTATAAGCTACCATGGAAGCACTCAGGATGCGATGTACATCGTTGACCGTAATTTTAGGGAGTCCCCGCAAACATCGAGTGTAAAACAAAACCATCTCTTCTCTCAACAAATCAGACCGGAAGTTCTTGTGCAAGTACTCGTACGTCAGAAGTCGAACGACGCCATTTTACGCACCCAGGCTATTGTGTGTGGTTTCTTGCACTGGGCAATTCTGTATGGGACTTTGTATGATGCCATTAGTGCTTTGTTGTTCACTGATGCAACTTTTACAAAGCAATGTTCCTGTTGATGGTATGCACCAAGTTTTCTCTGAAAGAATTCGAGTGGCTCATTGACTTGACTGGGGTGTAATATCTCTAAGTGTCTTCTTAATTCGTTTGGTCTCATACTACCAGCTGCCAGAGTTTTCAGACATAAAATACACACTGGTCTCTCCTCACCACATCCAGTGTGAACCCAAGAGCAAGATAGGCTTCGTCTTATTTTCCTAACTTGGTCTTTGGTTGATTACCGTCAGCTAAGTATTTTGTCTTGTTTGTCTCGGGAGCATCGCCTGTCTTTCTTTTCGTCCCTGTCAAATCCATTCTGTGAACCTACTGTGAACCTCTGTCTCATGAAAGCACGTTTGATTGATTGTTCTGCCGTGAAAAAGATTTCGACGTCAAAACAGTAGTTCCGCACTACATTCCGCCCGGTCACGCGCGTCCTCCCCTGTCAAGCCTCTGTGCCCCCATCGGGGGGGGGGGGGCGCGCACACACACACACACACACAAACACACACACACACTTTGAGAAAGGCTGACTTAGGGGGGCATGTTGTGGAAAATAGGGTTTGCCTGGTCTTTATGGATTTGCTAGTCGGAAAAGTTATTTAGGCGCTGCTTAAAAAGGACGTACTCCTTGCCGTTTGGTTAGGGTTTGACGTCCTCAGGCTTAAAGATTCAGTACAGTGAATCTGTTTTTCAATCTCATTGCATTCTTTAACAGAAGGTATGTTGATGTAAAATTACCCAAAATATTAGAACTGTTGTTGTTGTGAAAATGATGACTAAAGTCCTTTGATCATTATCCCCCTGGATATCAACAGAATCAAACCATTTTAGGGCGTCCAGGTAGTGTAGCGGTCTATTCTGTTGCCTATCAACACGGGAATCGCCGGTTCAAATCCCTGTGTTACCTCCGGCTTGGTAGGGCATTCCTACAGACACAATTGGCCGTGTCTGCGGGTGGCAAGCCGGATGTGGGTACGTGTCCTGGTCGCTGCACTAGCTCCTCCTCTAGTCGGTCGAACCGCCTGTTCAAGGGGGAGGGGGAACTAGGAGAATAGCATGATCCTCCCACATGCGACATCCCCTGGCAAAATTCCTCACCGTCTGGTGAAAAGAACCGGCTGGCGACTCAACATGTATCGGAGGAGGCATTTGGTAGTCTGCAGCCCTCCGTGGCTCTGGGGTGGAGCAGCGACCGGGACGGCTTGGAAGAGTGGGGTAACTGGCCGGATACAATTGGGGAGAAAATGGGGGGGGGGTTCCCCCAAGATATCCAGTCTGCTTCCCTGAAAACATTGCATAATCCACTTGGGTTACCCTGATTCACCCATCAGTCACTGTCAGTTCAGTAGTTGTAAAGGATATCAACCAGCTAGTCCAGAAACAAGTAATGAAACTATTTTGCTACAATTTAAGTTAATTTTAGTGGTTCAAAAACATCCACAGCAACTTTGACGATTTATTGATAGGTTTGTTTATTATATTATGAAATATATCTTACCTCCAAATCTGCCAAAGCTAAATAGTGCACCTTTAAATGGAGTTAAAACGATATTGTACTACTTGAATCTTGTGTAACTGTAGTGGAACATTTGTTTGTATAGTGTCCCAGCCACAATATGCTGCAAGTTCATATACAGTACCCATCATACTTTTAACCTATATCTTGTTCTTATTTATTGACTCAGCTTGACAGCAGCCCTCCACCATTGTCTCTAAGTGACGACAACACCTATTGCATGTCTGGCATCCTTGTTAGGGAGATCTCTCATTGAATTGCCAATGGAAGGTTTGCCCCCCCCCTTTTTTTCTTTCTATTAAGGTTGCTTCTGTGGGAGTTTTTCCTTATCTTCTTTGGGAGTTCAGCCAGGGGTTTTTGTACCTTTGTGGGCCTGTGAGGCCAGCTAAGACATGTTATGTGATTTTGAGCTATACAGATAAATCTGACTTGACATGAGCAACTGCGGGTAAAGGTGCAGCAGGTCCTGCTTCATTGTTGTGACAAGCCTCACACCGTTGATTTTTTTCCCCAGCTCGTTGCTGCCGCGGTGAATGATCAAGACATCTAGGGCTGCTCTCCCTCACAGAAACTTGTAGAAAAAGGGGAGAAGCCCATGCCACCTCAGGGTGCCCCACCAAAACAATGGACTATCACATATAGCCCAAGATTGTGGCCCATGGTCTGCCTCGCTCTCTCATCCGCACATCAGACTGGGCTGTCCACCATTAGCCAAGTTTAATCCGTAGATCAAAAATTACAATGTAATACTTTCAGCATCATTACAACTTCACAATTTCCATTTGGTTTTGTTTCATTTTTAAATTGTCAAGTGGTTTTCAAATGGCTTTTGCTTTTTCTTTCTTGTTTTTAAAAATAATAATAAATACATAATAAATAAAATGAAATGTTCAACTTGGTTTGTTATCTATTTGATTATGGTTAAAGTTCAATTCTTATAATACATAATCATGCCTATATGAAGTGTCAGTATGCCTGTTCTGTGTGACCACCAAATTAAAATTGCCTTTGGATGGGCATAATAAGTGTCAGTGTATCAAACTAGAGGGTAAAATGGTAAATATATTTGTTACATGAATGTCTGCTTTATTTCTGGTTTTCTGCATCGATTACAATGGAGGGAAGCGCTCATGTTGTCTGTCGCTTGTCAGAGTACATAAGATGCCATGTCAATGAGAATATTTTAAGCATTTATATGCATTAAGCATGTAAATAGCTTTTATCTAAAAAAAAATTTATGAAGTTAATCATGTTAAAGAGGGGTTCCACTCTGGGTCTCTCTTGTATTTGAAGAAACGGTGCTTTACTACAGAGTAAAATGAGCTCACAGCCAGCTCTGTACATATCGTCAGACCAGAGATATAGTCCTAAAGTACTGCACATGCTCCAGCTTCCGGCTTTACACCAGGACTAATTAGTTATGCCTCAGTCTGGTAAATGAGTTTAATGTTGCTTTGCAGTGGAATTTCCCTTTAAGGCTAATAGTCACGTGTAGCACTTACTTGCATGTTGTGTGGTCATTGCTAGATAACATCTCTTTCTCTAGAGCAGAGCCCTAATGCTTCACAGACCATGTAGACTCACCCAAGCCTGATGAAGTTAAAACTTATTGTAAGCATATGAAAGTTATGCTAAAAAAAAGTAACTTGCCGCATGCAACTGACTGGTGTCATGGTCCCAAGTCTCTAGGGCTTCTTGATAAATTCAACTTTCTGCTTCTTCCCAAGGTGGGACTGGCTCATCATCCACCTGTTCTTTTGGAAATTGCCCTTCCAAGTTTTTAGATCAGGTCACATCCTAGGCCTGCCTGCCCCACGTGCACAATCTGTGGCCTCTTCTTCAAAAAACGAGAAAATTATTGGACAATATCAGTGTGAGTACAGTATGTGTAACCTGTCCTTAACCTTCGTCATTTACAATTGTTTTGCTGTAACAGACTTCAAAACATTTCTATCTCTACACTGGCTTCATCATAATCCATCTCCTATAATACGATGTTCACAGTCTTATAATCTGTTCAGGTGTCAGTCTCTAGGTTGCCAGTGCATTGCCTTTTCATAAGAGACACCAACCAAGGCACACTAACCAATTCAGGGAATGTGACATGACTGCCAGTTTGAAAGCCCCTGTATACATCCATGTCGATGCTCATTCAGTAGGGATAGTCTAGAGGCAAGTTTACTTTATTTGTCCCGAGGGAAATTTGGCTTGGACATAAAGGCTGCCACATAAAAATACATACATTATAGTGCAGTAACAAAGTGGATAGCATAGACAAGTGCAGACATAAAGTGCATTCAAATACTTGCAACACCGCCTCTCATTTCACACCCTCCTTATGTCCTGAGTTTAGGAGATTCACCGATAGAGGGATGAAAGAGTTTTATACATGTTCAGGTATCTTTTCCTGTATTTATTTGGAAGCCTGTTGGCAGCAGTTCGTATTCTGATTACAGGAGATGAGAGGGGTCAGAGATAATTTTCCTAGTCTGTTAAGCTATTGTCAAATTGTCAAAGAACATTTGGAGGGAGGGATGCTCCTTCATTCCCATCACTTTCATTGCTGTGTGGAACAGTCTGTTTATTTGTGATTTTAACTTAACTGATATGTTACCAAACCAAGCAGATATTCCATAACGTAGCATGATATGACAATAGGTGAACAATGGCCACAAATGCCTTTCATCTGAAGGAATTTTTCTGACACAGACATAACTAAAGTAAGGAGGTGGTTAGCTTGACATTACTTACGTATATCTTGACTCTAGTTCTGTGTCATCTCTGATCTAGACAGCCGATGCACTGCCCAAGGCGGTGCTCAGATTCTGTCTACTCATCATGTTTGCTAAGTTATGGTTCTGAGTGAATTTTCATAATAAATAGTGTGAATAAAACACATCTTTATGATAAAAAGTAAATTATCCAAAAAAAAAAAGTACCAAGAGGACATACTCCTTCATGCAGGACCCCAAGCAGATCTGGTACCTACCCCGCCTCTTCACTTCTGTTTAGTTTAACAATGGTTGGCATTCTAAATCTTGCATTACCGCCATCTACTGGAAAGCGCTTGGTCTTCCCTGCATTTGTGGATTTTGTGTGACACAACGGAACGGTAGAACAGTTTCAAAAGAATCCACACAATTAAGTGGAGATTCACAAATATATTTCAATTGAAAAATGCTAAGTTGATGTACAAATGATAATTTACGAGTTATTAATTAGAGGCACAGATACAGATAGAGATTTACAGATACAAACCACCGCATTATGAGATGCAAGTAACATGACATTTTAAAGGCCACATGCTCCATGTATTTGATAACAGCACGATACAACAATCTCAAACGAATCCACACGAATAGGTGGAGTTTCAAAAATTTCCATTGAAAAATGCTAAGGTGACGTACAAATTATGATATATAAGTTACGAATTAGAGGCACAGATACAGATCAGTTTTATGAGTTATGAGTTAGAGGCACAGATATGGATCAGTTTTACGAGTTACGAATTAGAGAGACAAGATACAAATCACTCTGCATTACAAATTATGAATTAGAGGTACAGATACAGATCAGTTTTACGAGTTATGAATTGATATGAGACACAGATACAAATCAGTTTTATGAGTTACGAATTGATATGAGACTGTATTGGTACCATGCTGTGGGCTTAATCACATGTACGTGCATGCACACTTAATCACGTGGACATATTTGGACTCAATTCACCATCAGGGTTTAAAAAGTATGCAGCTTACACATGTGGTGGGAGTGGGAGCTTAGGTCTAAGATTTAGGGATATAGCCTGACTACACCACCCTGGGACTTCCAACCAAGGAAATACTCACATTTTCACAATATTTCACATACACTAACCGAACAAAGGGCACACAGGTTTGTTCACTAATGAAAATCAAAGACGTGCTATTTCCAATATTAAAACTACAACATGTTATCACAAGTTAAAAGGGCAATAACGAGGGTTTAGAGGAAGAGGAGAATAAGAATAGTAGCAAGACCCAGAAATAAACGAAAAGAAACAAAACAACACAAGAACCTATCTTACACCAGACACATACCCAATACATAAACACACACACACACAGACACACACACACACACACACACACACAAGATTTTAAGATGGCCAGCGTCCAACCTATTTAAAAGAAATGCTACCCTTGATCCAACACAACCTAATAACTGCAGACTTGTTTCAAAACTACTGTTCATCTCCAAAATCCTTGAAAAAAATAATGGCACAGCAGCTCCTTGAGGTTATTGAAGGACAATATTGTCCATCAATTCCAATCCAGCTTTTGCCACCAACATAATACAGAAACCACACTACTAAGAGTGACAAATGACATCGTCATGCAAGCTCACAATGGCAAAGATTCTAGCCTGATCCTGCTTGACTTAATTGCTGCTTTTGATACTATTGATCTCTCCATCTTGGTTGAACTTTAAGTAGGTTGGTATCTCTGGCCCTGCTCTCAATTGGCTCTCATCCTGTCTAACAGCAAGTTTCAGGTTTTCATAGATAACTTTGCATCCTCAACTGCCCCTATACTCTTTGGGAGTTCTGCAGGGTTCAATCCTGGGTTCTATCCTTTTCTCACTTTACATGTTATCCCTAGGCAATCTGGTTAGCCAGTTCAATTGCATCTCTCACCACTGCTACACTGATGACATGCAGCTGTATTTTTCAGGTAAGCCAAATGGGTAATATTGGTACCCTTCATGACTTCCTGGCTACTATTAAGGAATAGTTGTCACTCTGTTTCCTTCAGCTCAATTCAGACAAAACCAAGGTTCTCCTTATTGGTCCTAATAAGTTTGTCTCAGAAGCGAAATCCTGTTTCGGCCCTCTGGCCACAAATGTTAAACCCTCCTCAAGAAATCTGGGGATAATATTTGACCAAAATCTGAACTCTGAACTACACATAAACAAGCTTGTGCAAACCTGATTTTTCCAACTCTGGAACATCACAAAAATCAAATCAATGCTATAAGCCAGAGATCTAGTATTACTATTCCATATCCCCCCAACTTTTTTTTCCACACCTTGACTACTGTGTTAGTGCAACAGGGTTATCAAGTCAGTCTCATAAAGTCAGTCTCATGAATTCATTAACCATTACTTTTGGTAATTAATTACTTAATTTTGGATTAATTTTAAAAAGTTGGAATCGACCAAGAAAATTGCAATCGGTGCATCTCTAAAAATGACTGCTGATCTGTACATGGTATCTCTTTAACTATATGATCTGAATCTGGGAGTCTGTTGCTGTGTGACTGACAATGTTGAAACTATCTTCCCTGAAGAGTTTGTCGAACTCCGGGACTCCTAGTCAAGTCCAGAGATCAATTCAAAATCAATGAGTCTGCAGTGCTACTGTATCAGCACCTCCCCCACCACCAAACCAAAAAAAAAACACCTGGTTGAATTATTGATGTCACACTATCTTTATTACTTATTACTTTATTATCTTTATTACTAATTGTGTATGGCCAACAGGATCAAAGTAGTCCATTTCAATTTAAATTGCGTAAATATAATGGTGGCGCAGTGGTTAGCGCGGTCGCCTCACAGTAAGAAGGTCCTTGGTTTGAGCACCGGGGTAGTCCAACCTTGGACATCGTCCCAGGTCGTTCTCTGTGTGGAATTTGCATGTTCTCCCCGTGTCTGCATGGGTTTCTTCCAGGTGCTCCGGTTTCCTCCCACAATCCAAAGACATGCAGCAGGTAAAGTGAATCGACCATATTAAATTGTCCCTAGGTGTGAATGTGTGTGTTTGTGTGTGTGTGTGTGTGTGTGTGTGTGTGTGTGTGTGTGTGTGTGTGTGTGTGGGTCCTGTGATGGACTGGCGGCAGAAATGGAAGTCTTCTTTGTCCCGAGTTGGCAGGGTATCCCTCTCGCAGGTCTGTTGTCACTGCCTTGTCACAACACGTTGCCAGCCCAGACATCCTTTCATCAGCCAACAACATTAACACAGCCTGCGGAAACAGATTATACTCTCTCCAGCCCTGAGAACCCACAGCCATCAGCTCCTCATCCCCTCTTCTCCCCAACTACATTAATAGTGGGGGATTCCATAATCAGGAACATCCGTTTCTTTAACGCAGCTACACACTGTTTCCCTGGAGCCATGGTCCCCATCATCCTGGCTAAGCTCCCGGGGCTTGTTAGCTCACTCCCATCCTCTACCAACCGAGTGATAGTACATGTGGGGACTAACGATGCAGCTTGTCAGCAGTCTGAACTAACTTAAAAGGATTTTATCAAGCTTTTTAACATTTTAAATTCTTCTGGAAAATCTGTTTTTATTTCTGGTCCTATTCCCACAGTGGCCCATGGAGTAGGGCGCTTCAGCAGAATCCTCAGCCTCCACACTTGGCTCCAGTCATCCTGCGGAGCTCATAATTTGGGCTTCATTGACAATTTTGATTTGTTCTGGGAATGCTTTTCCTTTTTTAGACAAGATGGTATCCACCTCAACAAGCGTGGTAGCTGCAAGTTAGTGGCCAATTTTGATTATGCTTTGTGGTCCTGTATTCATGAGTGACTATTTAGACTCCACACAGTTCTTCAGGTTTGTTCCATAGGTATAGATAAAAAATACCTTTGTTACATAGAACATGATGTCTCCAGTCCATTATCACTTGTTACCCTTTGTAATCCAGCTCTTCTAAAGGTAAATCCTCTCTCATCCCATGGGTTTTAACGATATTCCCGTTAGGATTAGACCACGATTTATTACCCACTACCCATTGCACTGTGTCTTCAACTGTCAGGCCAGATAATTTGATTACAGTCTGCTGTAGTGATTCCAGTCCAACCAAGCCCCTTGTTCCAATTGTCCATGTCAAATAAGTCTTTTATTTTCAATGATTTAATTACTTCCCTCAACCTTGACTTTCTGTTTCTTACTGAGACCTGGCTTAAACCTGGGGAGTGTTCCCCACTAGTGGAGCTCTGCCTGCCCACCCAGCTATAATTTTCTGAATGCACCCAGGTCAGCAGGTCATGGTGGGGGTTATAATAGCTGCCGTTAAGAACCATTACACTTGTATTCCTTTTACATTTGGTTCTTGTAATAGTTTTGAAATCTTAACTTTTAAAATGTGTGTTTGTGTGTGACAACCCAATTTGTTGTATAATCATTTATCGACCCCCCCCCCCCAATTCATCCACAGGTTTTCTTAATGAATTCTCTGAGCTATTGTCCTCTCTTGTTCTTAAATTTGATAGGGCCATTATAGATGATGATTTTAACATCCATATTGATTATCCTTTTAACTCATTTGTCATAGTTTTTTTTAAACATTTCTAAATCTTAACCTTGTGCAGCATGTCACTGGCCCCACACATAACCGTGGGCACACCCTTGATTTGGTTTTCACCCTGAACATGTCTCTTGATTCTCTGAATATGATCGATTTTGTCTCTGACCATAAATGTATTACTTTTGGCTTCTTTACCACCTACTACATTACCCCAGAAACGTATAATTAACTCTCACATCTTTAATAAGCAGTCAGCAGTCATGTTTTCTAGTTATTTTTCCAGTCTGGCTAGCTGCCGTCCTCTCTTTGTCAACATTAATGACTAAGTTAGTTGGTTAAATGGTTTGTGTACATCTGCCCTTGATTTTTCGGCTCCATATACTTCAAGGGCTGTCCCAGTTATTAATACAACCCCTTGGATCAATGAAAACATCCATCAAAAAATAAGGGAATATAGGAAGGCCGAACGCAGATGGAAAAAAATATCTGCTCTTCAAGTTCATCAACTCCACATGAAGGAGTTATTATCTGAACTGAATCAAACTATTAAAGATTTGAGAGTTGCTTACTTCTCTGACTTGGAGAGGAATGAACATAACCCTAGATTTCTGTTTCAATCAGTTTGTGAATCCCTCTCTTCCTACCATTTCTGCCTGTTCTGCTAATGACTGTGAAAATTTCTTGTCTTTCTTTGTTGACAAGATCGCTGGTCTCAGGTCCAATTTTACCCCCACTGCCCCCCCTCCCGCCCCTTTCAGCTGTCCAATTATTATGTTGGAATTTGCTCCCGTATCTCTTCAGTTCCTTGTTAATACTGTAGATGTCATGCATCCCTGCTCCAGTCCCTGTGATATAGTTCCAACAAAATTTTTAAAATCCAATTTCCCTGGCTTAGGTCCCAGCCTGCTCTCTATCATCAACTACTCACTCACATCCGTGTCTGTACCTGACTACTTTAAAATTGCCTGTGTTCAGCCCCTCCTCAAAATACCCTCTCTTGATCCAGCAAGGGTAGAAAATTATAGACCAATTTCCAAACATTCTTTATTATCCAAAATCCTTGAAAAAATTGTTGCAGACCAAATTCTGCTGCTGAGGGCCATAACATTTTTGATAAATTTCAGTCCAGCTTTTCGTCAAAAGCATAGTACTGAGACTGCATTACTAAGAGTGTCCAATGACATTTTTATGCGTGCTGATAAGAGTGAATACTCTATTCTTATTTTCCTAGATTTAACTGCTGCCTTTGATACCATCGATCATGCCATCTTACTTGATAGGTTGGAGAACTGGGTTGGCATTTCTGGTACAGCATTAAATTGGTTTTGCTCTTATCTGACAAATAGATATTTTAATGTTTGTATTACCAATATTGTATCCTCGTCAGCTCCCCTACTGTGTGGAGTCCCTCAGGGGTCTGTCCTTGGGCCAATCCTCTTCTCTTTATACATGCTTCCTCTGGGTCCTTTGTTTAGTCACTTTCAAGACGTCCTACCACTGTTATGCCGATGATACTCAGATCTATTTCTCTGCCTAACCCAATAACCTGAATCAACTGTCTTCCCTCCATGATTGCTTAGCTGCCACCAAAGACTAGATGTCCCTTAATTTCCTCCATCTAAACCCAGACAAAACTGAAGTTCTCTTAATTAGTCCTGAGAACTTTGCCACTGCAGTTGATCAGTTTATTGGTCCACTTCATTCACACATCAAACCTTCCACTAAAAATCTTGGTATCATCTTTGACCAGAATATGTCTTTCGATCACCATGTTACTAAGCTTGTCCAATCCTGTTTTCGTCAGCTACGAAATATTGCAAAAATTAGAACTATTTCGTCTTTTAATATCTATAATTTAATTGACACTTTAATTTTCTCCCGTCTAGATTACTGTGACATCCTCTACTTTGGCCTCAACCAAGTTACTTTAAGTGGTCTACAGTTGGTTCAGAATGCAGCTGCTAGACTACTAACTAGAACTAGCCGTAGGTCCCATGTTACCCCTATTCTTGCATCCCTCCATTAGCTTCCCATAAAATTCAAAATAATCTATAAGATTTTATTGATTACATTTAAAGCACTGCATGAACTTGCCCCCAGTTATATTTCTGATCTTCTCATTCCTCATTCTACTTCTCGACCACTCCGATCCTCAAACCTTGGTCTTTTATCAATTCCTCACTCCAGCTGCAAAACAAAAGGTGACCGCACCTTTGCAGTTTTAGCCTCAAGCCTCTGGAATAATCTTCCCCAATCCATTATATTCGCTGAATCTTTGGACTGTTTTACATGGCTTCCAAAAGCCCATCTTTTAAGGCAAGCCTTTTTATAGAGTCCCACCCCTGACTTCTGTTTTGTTTCATTTTTAGCTTGGTCGGTTAATAGCTATGCCATGTTTTTATATTCATTCAACTTATCTTATGTATTTATTCACATTTTGTGTATTGAGTGTAAAGCACTTTGTAACTGTGTGTTTTTAAAAGTGCTATATAAATAAAATTTTGCTTGCTTGCTTATCCAGGGTGTCCCCACCTGACGCCCAGTGACTGCTGGGATAGAATCCAGCATCCCCGCGACCCTGAGTAAGGATAAGTGGTTTAGATAATGAATGAATAATTTTGGTGTTTAATATTTTATAATTAAATGACTAAAATTGATGGGCACCGTGGCGCAGTGGTTAGCACTGTCGCCTCACAGCAACAAGGTCCTGGGTTCGATTACCGACCCACCAGCCAGGGTCCTTTATGTGTGGAGTTTGCATGTTCTCCCTGTGTCTGCTTGGGTTTCTGCCATAAGCTCCGGTATCCTCCCACATTCCAAAGACTTCAGAGTCAGGTGAATTGGAGTGATTAGCTTGCCATTAGGTGTGAATATGTGCATGAATGTGTATCTGCCCTGTGCTGGACTGGCAACCTATCCAGAGTGTTTGCCCACCTTCCATCCAATGAGCTCTGGGATAGGCTCCAGCACCCCGCAAACCTAATTAGGATAAGTGACTTGGAAAATGAATGACAATTGAGGGAATAATCAAATCATTCTCAAAAAAATTCAGTGTCATAGAATTAATCTAATAAAATGATCAATCATTAATGTCGGTGTTTAATATTAAATAATGAAGCTAATAGAGTGTACAACATTGAACAATTCAATTTAATTTAATTCAATTCAATTTTCAATTCAATTCAATTTTTATTTGTATAGCCCAATATCACAAATTACAAATTTGCCTCAGTGGGCTTAACAGCAACACAACATCCTGTCCTTCAATCAATGTTGTACCTATTGGAGTACTTTAATTGGCAGAGGATGGCATTTGTTAGTACTGTCACAAAACATGCAGGACAACACCTTATTTCAGTGAAAACAATTTATCAAAACAATTAATTGAAAATTTACTAATACAAATCAACACTAATTGTAGGAGGAAGTAGACTTTTTATTCCTACCCCTTCTCCACTACTCATCAGCTAATTCATAATCTTTAGCTTTAATACAATTTATAAACAATTATTCCAATTCTATGTACAACCCAAATATCACCCAGTGTCAATAATATAGAACTTAAACAGTTATCGCAGCCCTTACTCAACGTTATACCTCTTAAAAATAAGTTTTTGTCATCAGGGTTGAATGGGACTACCTGTTTACTGCATTAAGTAAATTTGGGCTGGGAAATGTATTTATTTTGTGGATACGTCTCCTTTATATGTCCCCACAAGCTAGTATCACCACCAATGGCATTCAATCCAGTTTTTTCACCTTATCTCGCGGCACATGTCATGGTTGTCCTTTATCCCCCCCCAATTATTCGCATTAGCAGCAGAGCCCTTGTCAATCTTTCTGAGCTCCTCTTCCACTTTTACAGGGATATCACGTTTGGGCATGGAACTTAAGCTTTCACTCTATGCTGATGATTTGCTGTTGTATGTCTCACATCCAAACCACTCTTTACGAGCAATTCTCTCCAGTTTTCAAAGATTTTGATCATTTTCAGGATGTAAAGTAAATATCTCCAAGAGTGAATGATATGCTATTAATGCTTTGGCAATACACCTCAATCAGTCTGATATCCCTTTCAAATTGAGTCCCTCCGACTTTAAGTATCTGGGGATAAATGTAACCAGGAAACTGACCTCACTTTTTTTTGGTTAATTTCTCTCCGTTGGTGTCTAGAATTAAATCTGACCTTCAAAGATGGGATAGTTTACCTCTGTCTTTGATTGGTAGAATTAACAAAGTTAAAATTAATATTTTGCCCAAATTTTATTTTTGTTCCAATGTCTCTCCTTATTTCTGCGAAAATTTTTGTTAAAACAATTGATCAAGCCATTTCTCACTTTTTATGGTGAGGAAAGGCACCCAGAATCAGTAAATCGATTCTTCAGAGATGCAAATTCAACGGTCCAGATGTATTATTGGGCGACACATTCAGAAATTTTCACTTTGGCCTAATTCAGTGGATCTGCCATGGTGTAAGCTAGAGGCACAGTACTGTGTTTCATCTTCCCTAATGGCTCTGCTTACTTCCCCAATTCCAACTAAACCCTCTGGCATTACAAATAAAGTGGTACGTTCCACCCTCAAAATTTGGTATCAGTTCAGGAGGCATTTTAAATTTATTTCAACATTCACTTTAACTCCTGTACTGAGGAATTTGTTTCTTGTAGAGAAAAAGGAAGGAGCACCTTTGGATGTTTTGAATAGATGTAGGCAATTTGGACAATTTTTTCCTTTGCTTACTAAAAAAATCAGGGGCATGTTCATACTCGGACATTTTCCGCCGTAACTGTGTTTTAAGAGGCAACAATACTACTATTTCTGACAGTGGTTTTGAGTGGTTTTGTAATGTGAAAGGTGCTGTGTTCTTGCCAATTTCACCCACTGACACTGGTTTTGAGTAATGGGTATGGTAGAGTTGGACAATGTAGCTCAGTTTTCATCTTGTTTTGTATCATGACTGAAATAAGAAAAAGGGAACTAAAGTATTGTTCTTTATATTTTTGTGAAAAACATGTTTTGTAACAGACACTAAAAAGTGTAAAATCATTGCTTAATACTATATGTGAATGCTGGTGAATATTGTGTATTGGGGTGAAGGGGATGGTGCTACAATGTACACTTTGAACTCTATTATTTGCATATGGTCGTGAAGAAAATGTAGAAATGCATGGCATTAATTTTGATTTGGCATGTTGTGGACACTGGAACAGGGGCTAGCGATAGGCGTATGATAAGATTGAGGCAAAAAAAAAACGTAAAAGAGAGGAAGAGAGCAGTGTGCAGCCAGTCTAGCTACCAACGTAATTTTGCCAACAAAGAAACAAACGTGAAGTCGCAAATGAACACAAGAAACTAGATGCACCATCTACAACTCTATGTCAATCAGTGTCCGCAACTGAATAGCAAATGAATTCAACCAACAGTACTTTTCTCAAGTAACAAGGGAAGATTCAAACAAAAGAAAATAATTTGTGCAGCCGGAGTTTACCTGTGTTGCAGAGCTCTCTTGCTTCATTCACTAGCTGGATTGCTTGGCTTTTGGATGCTACACTTGTCAAGCCATTGTAACCTGCACGACAGGGGAATGGGCCTATGCTTGCGCAGGGACAGTTTACAGTCTAATGTCTAAGTTCAGTGGAGATTGGTGTAGGTTTTTTTCTAGACCAAATTCTAGTACTCACCCCAAAGACAACGCACACACTCGTGGGTATAGTTTACAATAAAAAAACCAATTTATTTCAACAGTTCAAAGTAAAGTTATTTCAATATCAATACTAAATTAGATGTGTTATATATATATATATATATATTTTACTCTATTATACTTTTTAAAAGTTCTTCCTAATATTCTATTTATTGTCTATATCTATCTATATTCTATTTTATACCCTTCTAATATATTACTTATGCAGCCATATTCTACACTAACAAATTAAAGAAAATAATCCAAAATAAAGTATGAGTGCACTCAAAGAAAATAATAAAGAAAAGAAAAGGGGGAATGATTCAGTCTTCCAATCTGTGCAAGGTGCAATGTCCAGATCCTACCACAATCACAGGGGCAAGTTAATGTAGAGGCGATGATGATGAATCCAAATCCAGGGCGATGATGGGGGCAATCCAAAGGGGGTATCCAAGGGTTCCAAACGGTGTAGCAAGGGGGGTTGTTCGGGGTACTAAAAAAACCAGTCAGGATTCCAGCAGCGTACAAAACACAAGAGAAAAGAGTCTTCCTTCTTCCTTCAACGGGAGATCATCAAGGAAGCTTCGTGGGAGGGATCTTTTTTGTCGTAGTTCAAATGTCCTGTAGCTCAAATATCCGTAGTTCAAATATCAATAATTCAGGTATCCATAGTCAAAGTTGTCCGTATTTCTAAATATCCGTATTTCTCTTCTCTATTGTCGACGGTTGTTTGCATGGTTTAAACTCTGTAGCTCGTGTGCCTCATAGAGGCTACTCGTGGACAACAGAGTCTCTCAGGGGGATGTCTTTCTCTGATAGATCTTCTGATCGGTTCGCTCTCAGACGGGTTTCCGTCAGACAGGTCAGCCTGGCCTGTCACACCAGTGGGCGGTGCACTCTCGGGTTCAAGTGGGTTGTTTTCAGGTGAACGTCCTTCAATAGGTCCAAATTGAGGTACAACAGTAGTGGATGATGCGGGGTCTCCCTCAGGTAAGTGTCTTCGAACAGGTTGAGAGAATTCATCTGTGACTACTTCTGTCTCACGCCCAATTGGTTTCTTTTCAAGTAACTGATTGTGAACAGACTCAGGGGTATGGGGTACTTCACTAAGGAGTGGACTATCAGATTGGGAGAACTCCGACGGACTTGGATTCAACCCGACTGGGTTCAACAGTTCCGTGGCACGTGCTAGAGGGGTGGCCTGTGTGGTTGTCCTAATGCTTTGGGGAAACCTTGTGGAGATCTGTGGATAGCAATCCTCATCCTCGTCACTGCTGGGCATATCTGGGTCAACAATATTGTCGTGCCTGGTCTGCTGCGAGACTGTTTCCCTGCGTCTCAGCCTCCTTGTTGGTAAGTTTGTGTCAGGTTCTGAGACTTTATCTGTAACAGGTAGAAAGCCGCAGGGCAGAAGAAGGTCTCTGTGAAGGGTACGGTGTGGACCTTCACCCTGTTCTTGCTTGACGACATACACTGGGCCATCTCCCATCCTCTTCACCACAGTATGGACTTCCTTTTCCCATCTGTCCGCAAGTTTATGTTTTCCTCTTAAATTGACATTCTTCACCAGGACTCTATCTCCGGTAACAAGTTCTGCGGCTCTGATCTTTTTATCAAACCTGGCTTTATTCTTCTCTCCCATCTTCTTAGAGCTTTCAGAAGCAAGTGCATAGCTGTCTTGGAGGCGCTGTCGAAGATGTTTAACATACTCTGAATGCGACTTGAATCCAATTTGGTCTGGTGTAAGGCCTAGAACCAGATCAATGGGTAGTCTTGGCTGTCTACCAAACAACAATTCATATGGAGAGTAGCCTGTGGTGTCATTTTTCGTGCAATTGTATGCATGGACTAGCGGTTTGACAAAGTCCCTCCAATGATATTTATCCTTGTCTTCTAGTGTCCCGAGCATGCTGAGAAGGGTCCTGTTAAATCTCTCGACAGGGTTTCCACGTGGATGGTATGGTGTGGTTCTGATCTTTTCGGTTCCAATCAGACAGCACAACTCCTTGATGGTGTGGGATTCAAAATCTCTCCCCTGGTCACTGAGAAGGCGACTTGGAAAACCATACTGTACAATGAAGTTTTCCCACAGTGTTTTGGCAACCGTATTCGCCTTTTGGTCTTTCGTGGGGATGGCAACGGCAAACTTGGTGAAGTGATCCGTGATGACGAGGATGTTTCTAGTGTCCTTACTATCAGGCTCAATACAGAGGTAATCCATACACACCAGTTCAAGGGGATAACTGGTCTGTATATTCTCCATATGAGCAGCATGCTGGGAATTGGCTTTCCGCCTCACGCATCTTTCACAAGTCCTACACTTCTGTTCAACAGACTGAAACATCTTTGGCCAGAAAAATCTGGAACGAACAAGATGAAGGACACGCTGAGCGCCAAGATGACCGACTTCATCATGAAGGCCTTGCAATGCTCTTTCTCTGTGGCTACTAGGCAGCACCAGCTGATAGATCTGATTCCCACGATCAAGACATTTCCTGAACAGTACTCCATCTATAAGCTCTAGTCTATTCCATTCTCTAAGGAGCAGCTTGACTTCTGACAGTTCAGAGGACATCTCTTGAAAAGTGTGTTTTCGGTTTCCTTGAATGAAACTGATCACACGTCTGATAGATGGATCCTGTCTTTGAGACTGATACCAGTCATTGTGAGTCATTCCAGGGAGGGTGCCTTGTCCAGAGAACACAAAGTCATCAGGGATGGCAGAAGCATCTAAAGCTAAGGATTCAGCAAGAATGGGGAGTTCTGGCTGCAAATAGTCAGCCAAAGTGGTCACAGAGTGGCGTTGACATAAAGCAGACAGCATGTCACCAGAAACAGTTTTGCTTTCTCCATCCAAAACCCTTTGCTTCAGCTCTTCTATCCTCGCTTTCTCCTGCTTGAACTCCTCATCTTCTTCTGACGGACTCTGGGGTCTTCTGGACAACCCATCGGCATCTTGATTGCTGATCCCAGCCCTATACTTTATGGTGAATCTGTAGGTTGACAGAGCGGCTAACCAGCGATGTCCTGCTGCATCAAGCTTTGCTGTGGTCAACACATAAGTTAGGGGGTTATTGTCTGTTAAAACCTGAAATTCTGTTCCATAGAGGTAATCATGGAATTTCTCACAGATGGCCCATTTCAAGGCGAGGTACTCTTGCTTGTGGGCAGGATAGTTTTGTTCACTTCTGGATAGTCCTCTGCTGGCATAAGCTACAACCCTCAGCTTCCCATCGTGTTCCTGATAGAGCGCAGCACCGAGACCATCGCGGCTGGCATCAGTATGCAGGACGTAAGGAAGATTGGGATTGGCGAAGGCAAGAACAGGGGCCGAAGTCAGTTTATCTATGAGAGTTCTAAAAGCAACGTCACACTCTTCAGTCCACTCATTTCCAAAAGGTAAGGTGGGATTGATAGAAGTCTTGACCCTGTCCTTCTTGTAAATCTTCCCTCTTTTCCTTGGAGCAACATAGCCAGCAGTTAGAGCATTCAATGGCTTTGCTATTTTAGAGTACCCTTCCACAAAACGTCGGTAATATCCAGCAAATCCTAGGAAGCATTTGAGCTCTTTTCTGTTGGTGGGTTGAGGCCATTCTCTCAAAGCAGAGACTTTGCTTGGATCTGTGTGGACTCCATTGGCATCTACAACATGGCCAAGGTATTTAACAGAAGTCTGGAAAAAATGGCATTTTTCAGGGGACAACTTTAGGCCATAGTCTTTGAGCCGGTTCAACACTTTCATCAATCTGGCCTCGTGCTCTTCTAGTGTGTCAGAGAAGACAATCAGGTCATCCAGAAATACTAGTACTTCATTGAGATGCAGGTCTCCAACACATTTCTCCATCAGTCTCTGAAAGGTGCTTGGTGCATTTGTCACACCTTGGGGCATACGATTAAACTCATAGAAGCCTAGAGGGCAGACAAAAGCGGTCTTGTGCTTATCTTCCTCTGCAACTTCTACTTGATAGTAGCCTGACTTCAGATCCATGACAGAAAACCATTTGGCTCCACTAAGAGCAGAGAAGGTGTCTTCGATGTTGGGGAGAGCATAGGCATCTTTGATCGTTCTCATGTTCAGCTTCCTGAAATCTATGCAGAGTCTTATTGCACCATTCTTCTTCTTGACAACTACAATGGGGGAAGCAAATGGAGACTCTGACTCGCGAATAATTCCAGCGTCTAGCAGCTCTCTTAGGTGTTGTTTGACAGCTTCTCTGTCAGAGGGATGAATGGGTCTGGGTCGCTCTCTAAAAGGGGCCTCATCCTGGAGTCGGATGCGATGTTTTACTGCAGTCGTATGACCATGAGACAAGTCATCAACAGCAAACACCTCTGGCATGCTGTTCAGCTGGTGTGTGATCCGTTTTTTCCACTCTTCTGGAATGGGGGAATCTTCCAAATCAAAGTTGGTGGTGTTACTCTGAGACTGAGGGATGTCAGGCACAGTCATATTTTGGGATTCAGACGGCATCACATACTGTGCTACCATCATTTCAGCTATCACCTGCCTTGGATGCAGTGTGACACTACGATCAGTCACATTTCTGAGAATGACAGGAATCTTGTTTAAAGATCGAAGTGGAGTTTCTATCAAGGAATTTTCAACGAACACTCCACCAGGTAAGGAAACGGTTTCAGGGGATTCGACCACGAAAAGGGAACGTGGGAAATGTTTCTTCACTCTGACATCTCCAAAGACAGACACTTTTCTTCCTGGTGGAATGGTGACAGGATGGCGTCCATGCAACTTAACATGATTGGCTGAAATCTCTTCCTGATGACTTAGGGCAACATGCTGGAACAGCAAGATACAGTCACTATTGATATTGGGCCTTTGTAAGAATTCTCTTCCATGCTTTTCTATGCCACCTTCATATAATCTGTCAAGGACATTGGTTCCAATCAATAGGGGAATCTGAGTGTTAAAATGGCAATTTGGCACAATGAGAACTAATGAAGAGACCTGTTCAGCTACGCCAGTGATGCTGCTGGGGAAGGAGATGAGGGCTTGGATATAACCCTGGTAAGGAACATGTTGGCCACCTGCACCTTCTATCTGGAAAAGAGTCTGAATGGGCTGGATGGGGAGGAACGATAAGTGGTTCAAGTAGAATGTCTCTGAAATGGTTGTTACTTGGGAACCGGTGTCAAGGATTGATTCACATTCTATTCCTTCAATGGAGACAGATGCAGTGCAGCGTGGCCCTACAAGTTCACAGGGAAGGGATAGGCTATTTTGGTATCTTTGTCTGTATCTATTTTTTCTTGTCTGGGTTCTATTCATAATATCATTAATGGGTTTGGGACTGTTATGCTGGTACTTAGCTCCTGAACGTCCCGAAACAGGAGCTGCTACTAGTTTAAAGGCATGGAGGTGAGGGTATGCGTATTCCTGTGAGCTTCACGTTTTTGTCTCAGCTTGGTGTTCTTTTGATGGACAAGAGCGGGGTTGGGGGCACTCACACAGTGGGCAGCAATGTGACCATCTCCACCACATTTAAAGCAGAACCATGGCTTGGGAAAACGACGCGTGTAAATTCGAGGTGTGGAGGCATTCATGACCATGCAGCTGGTTTCAATCTGAGTTCTGTTTGGCTGTGGTTCTTCCTTGATGGACAGGGTTGCAATTTGTTTCTTTAACTCAGCTACCTCATCGCGGAGTTTCTGTGTGTCTTCATTTTTGTTTTCGGCTGGGGCTTCGATTCCATAAACAGTGTGGGCATGCACTGAAGCTTTTGAGCTCCCTAGATGTTTCTTCATCCTATCTAGTTTAGCTGAACGACGGCCTTCTTCTGTCCTAAGCTGATGAAGCAATTCAGGAAATGAGGGTGGGCTATTTTTTTTCTGTTCAAGCTGAAGACCTAAAATCAACGAGTGGTCCCAGCATCCTCTGCAGAACTGTCTTATTAAGTGTTTTTCTGAATCTACAAGTGAAGCTCCCCCTCTAGAGATGACTTTAGTGAGGAGGGTCTGAAGTCTGAATAAATAATCAGATGGCTTCTCTCCAGAATTCTGGTTTGCACTGAAGAATGCAGCAAAAAGCTCTTCTCCATCTTCTACGACTCCAAAGGCTGATTCGATGTGGTTTACGTACGCAACAGGGTTTGCATTGACACCAAGCGGTTTCACCATGTCAGAAGCTGGACCAACCAAACTCTCTAGAACCTTTCTGATTTTTTGTGAATCGGTGACATAGGTGTCACTTAGAAGCAGCTCAACTTGAGTTCTCCAAGCTTCATAATCTACTTCCCCATTTGGCTTTGGAAGCCTACCTGAGAAGGTTCGAATTTTACTTGGGCTACTGTATGGTTGTGTTGACTCATTCTTAATAACATGTTCTACTACTACGTTCTGGATGCTTGGGGGATTAATGATGTCTTCTTCAAGGCTCATTGAATTACGCATGGATGAGTGCGTGGTTGGAGCACGGTGAATGTCAGATATAGATGGCCGTCTGTTACATTCTTGGGTCATGCTAGGCGTGTGCTCAACATCAATGCTAGGCTTAGTGTCTTGCATAGGGCTGTGTTCCGGTAAAGACGTGTTGTCAGTTTTCTGTGATGCTGTAGACCGAATGCGCCTCAGTTCATTTTTTAAGATGGAGGCATAGCCTGACATGGCACTACCACCAATAGCGCTGAGTTCTTCGAGATATTGCTGGGCTAAGTCTTTGCCTATTTCGTCTTGACATATTTGTCTAATTGTTCTGACATTCCGTTGAGTAGTTGGATCAACAGGGCTAGGTATAAGGCCAAGGGTATCTGGGGTTATCCTGGTGATTGACTTTTCACACTCAAATTCTATTATTACCCTACCATTAGGTTGGTTGGGCTCATCCACAACTCTGATGCAGGGTGAGATCTTCCCATGTTGTTCGAAGAAGCTTATTATCGTTTCGGCAGAGCTCATTTCATTGACACCTTCAACTAATAAGCAGTTTTGTCCATGGACTTTATACTGATTGCAAAGATCCATATTGACTGTGTTATTTTCAAAATAAAAATATATATAATCAAGTATTTTATAGAGAGGTGTGGTCAGTGGGGTAGTATATGGCCTGAAACGCTAATTAACCAATCTCCTAGCTGGCTCGCCAACTTTCTGTAACCTGCACGACAGGGGAATGGGCCTATGCTTGCGCAGGGACAGTTTACAGTCTAATGTCTAAGTTCAGTGGAGATTGGTGTAGGTTTTTTTCTAGACCAAATTCTAGTACTCACCCCAAAGACAACGCACACACTCGTGGGTATAGTTTACAATAAAAAAACCAATTTATTTCAACAGTTCAAAGTAAAGTTATTTCAATATCAATACTAAATTAGATGTGTTATATATATATATATATATTTTACTCTATTATACTTTTTAAAAGTTCTTCCTAATATTCTATTTATTGTCTATATCTATCTATATTCTATTTTATACCCTTCTAATATATTACTTATGCAGCCATATTCTACACTAACAAATTAAAGAAAATAATCCAAAATAAAGTATGAGTGCACTCAAAGAAAATAATAAAGAAAAGAAAAGGGGGAATGATTCAGTCTTCCAATCTGTGCAAGGTGCAATGTCCAGATCCTACCACAATCACAGGGGCAAGTTAATGTAGAGGCGATGATGATGAATCCAAATCCAGGGCGATGATGGGGGCAATCCAAAGGGGGTATCCAAGGGTTCCAAACGGTGTAGCAAGGGGGGTTGTTCGGGGTACTAAAAAAACCAGTCAGGATTCCAGCAGCGTACAAAACACAAGAGAAAAGAGTCTTCCTTCTTCCTTCAACGGGAGATCATCAAGGAAGCTTCGTGGGAGGGATCTTTTTTGTCGTAGTTCAAATGCCCTGTAGCTCAAATATCCGTAGTTCAAATATCAATAATTCAGGTATCCATAGTCAAAGTTGTCCGTATTTCTAAATATCCGTATTTCTCTTCTCTATTGTCGACGGTTGTTTGCATGGTTTAAACTCTGTAGCTCGTGTGCCTCCTAGAGGCTACTCGTGGAACTTACATACGTCACAGGGTACATGTAATCATGTGGGTTACATTATCATCAATGTAGAATTTCCTCTGGATGAACTTGATGGTGTCTTCACTGAAATGTTCTCATCCTTCAGCTGCGAGGTGCTTAAGTCCATAGTTGGCGCAGCCAGGTGATGAAGCTGCACTGAACAGGTGGACTTTTATCCAATGGATGGAAGGTTGGGCTTCAAGATTTCCATTTTCCCACCACAGGAATCTTAGGTAAGGTTGGTCTTCTGCCTTCACGTGGAACTGGAGGAATATGCGTTCTATATCACACATGATCGCTACAGGACCGCTTCAAAAACAACACTGGACTCCCACCAAGGTATTTGTCAACTGTGGACCGGTCAGCATATGGTCATTCAAGGATGTTTCTTGAAACTTTGCAGAGCAATCAAAGACAACAAGTATCTTCCCAGGCCTTTGTGGATGATATACTCCATGGTGTGAGATGTACCATGCTGGAGCTTTGCAGATGTCTTTTTCCGGTACCCTTTCCGCATCTCTGCGGGTTATGATCTTGTCCATGAAGGTCTTGTAGTCTTTGTGGTATTGCTCGTTTCTTCTCGGCTTCCTTTCTAGGCATCTGAGACGGTGGATGGCGCATACCTTGTTATCTGGCAAGTTAGGTCTTTCTTTCTTGAATGGCAGTGGCATTTCATATTGACCATCATCCTTGAGCCTGACGCCTTTTTCCGTCTTTGACAGGAACAGAAGATCCTCTTGAGAAATGTAGCTGTCCTCTGAAGCTGTTTCGATGAAGTCAGATTCCGGCACCTTGATGACGTCTGCAGGTAAGACTGCTTCCTTGATCTGTGTTCTACAGACTTAGTGCACTTAGCTTGTGAGGACTGAAGACCTGGCATCACTTGCTTCATGATGACCTGGTGACTTACTCCAATCGCATCTCCATAGTCGAGACATAGGTTGCCATAGCCGACTACACTCCAGCCCAAGTCTGTTCTCTGTGCAAAGGGCTGATTTTCTTCACTAGGCACCACCTGTCTTGGAACGAGAGCTTGAGGACAGTTGTAGCCAATTAGCAAGCTGACGTCACAGCTTTGCTGGGGAGCGATCGCATCTGTGATGTCTTCAAGATGAGGCCATGCCTTTGCATTTCTCTGGTGTGGGAGTATGATCTCTGTTCGCAGGGATGAATTCTCTTGAGTAGGTCACTGATTATCTTGTCCGAGTAGAATGCTCTCACTTGTAGACCAGTCAGTTTCCGGCAGGACACGACTGTGTTTCCATTGTGGAGAACTTAAGCTGAACTGGTTCATTCTTTGTGTGGACAACCTTTGAGGTTTCTTCAAGGATAAAGGTTGTGTCACTCTGTGTATCAAGGATTGCATTCACGAGAACTTCACGATCTGGCTCACTTGTGGTTGACACCCACACTGGAATGATTGTGGATGTATGAGTGTATTTGACTTACTGGACGACTCTATTTGATGCTGCCTCACGTGATGCTCTTGCTGCCTTATCTTGTGGGTAATCCATCATCCTTTCCCTTGACTTGTCACTGTCTCTCGCTCCATCAGGCCTTGTTGACATCCTTTCTTCCTTGGTGTGATTATCGTGGAGGCAAGTTGGATGTTCTTTCTCACATGCATCACAGATCTTTCTGTTTTCACAGTCCTTTGAGCGATGGCCAGACTTCAGACAGCAGAAGCACAGTTTCTTCTCTTGAACAAACTTGACTCGCTCAGAGATCGACTCAGCCATAAATTTACAACACTTGTGTAGATTGTGACCTGCCTTCTCACAGAAGACACAACTTGTAGCAACAGCTTTCTCATCTCAGTTAATTGCCAGTACCTTTGCTCCAGGACCCCTGTTCTTTAAGGCTTTGATCTTCTCACTTCCACTTGGGTTTAGAGCGTGGAGATATGTTATTGGGTTGCATGTGATTTTGGCATCACATGTGATAAACTCGACGAATTGGCTGAAAGTGGGGAACGTGTGACCTTGTTCTTCCACTTCTGTGACTTTCCTATTCCAGCTTGAGGTCAACCAATCTGGAAGTTTAGCAAGCATTTTCTGGTTCTCGTTGCAGTCCTTGAGCATCTCAGGACCTCTGATCTGAGACATGGCAGCCTCACAGCTGCGAAGGAAGTCGGCGCCTTCTTGAAGTTCCATGCTGCCTTTGGAGCTTATCTTGGGCCATGCATCGAACTTGTCTCTGAAGGCCTTGGCGATGAGGAATGGATTGCCATATCTCTCTTCTAGGATAGTCCATACTGCACGATAGGCTGACTCTGTGCCTAGCAGGGAGTAGCTCTCTATGACCTTCTTGGTGGGCCTATCCACATACTTTCGCAGATAATATATCTTTTCTTAAGCTGGTATGTTTTTCCTGTCAATGAGTGTATAAAAGGAAACTTTCCAGTCATTGACTCTGAGTGGGTCGCCGTTGAACGTTGATGGTTCAGGTACAGGAAGACGACTTGCACTGATGGACTCTGCGAATGCTCTAATAAGAGCTGCTGTGCTGTCTTCTTGCCTTGGATGTGTCATAGCTTGTGGTGGAGAGTGGTGCTGCCACGGGCTACTTTCATGCTTGAATTCCTCTATCTCCTTCAGAAAAGCATGTTGATGTTGCAGCTCGTTTATTTCCTTATTTGACATTCACTCTGATCATATACTTGGTGTTTTGCCTTGGCAGTCTTTAGCTTCTTAATTGTCTCCAGTCGATCTAGTTGTCTGTGCTAGGCTTCTAGCACCCTTTGTCTCTCCACATTTCAGCCTCTTGTTTTGTTCATAAATGGGCGGCTTTGGGTCCGCGGTGGTGTAGCGGTCTAAGCATCGGCTCTGTGGCGATGCAGTTGCCCACTGGGGACTGGGGTTCGCGCCCCGGTTTCGTCAGATCCGACTATGGCCGGACTCGACGAAGCAGCGATCATTGGCAACGCTGTCTTCGGGAGGGGGCGGAGTCGGCTTGTGTTCGTCACGTGAATGCGTCTCTGTATGTGTCGGAAAAACAGTGGTTCGGCTTGGTGTCGCCTTGTCACGAAAGTGGCGAGGCGGTCTCCTTCGAGACTGCCGGCCGGAGAGATGCAGTTGGCGAACGCATACAGTGCGAGGGTGGGTGTTTGAATTAAAATAGGGATCGATTGGCCACTAAATTGGGAGAAAAAAGGGAAAAATCAGAAATAAATTTATTAAAAAAAAAATAAATGGGCGGCTTCAGCTTCCGAATCTTTGAAGTTCTTCAGTATGACGTTGTTGCTCTAGCGGTATTTCTAACGTGGCTTGATTCATAGCAACTTCAGCAGCGGTGTCTTCTCTGTTGGCATAAGACAGGCCAGAATGTCTGGATGTGGCTCTTGACTTTAGAGAATGAGCGGAGGACATGGTGCAGTGAGAGTTGATGGTTATTTTGTTTGAGGCTGCAGACTTGATTACAGAAGCTGTCCCTTTTCCGCCTTGTTCTTCATCTCTTTGACCTTCACCCTTTCTTGCATCTTAACGACCTCTTGCAGTCTCAATGATTGCCCTTGTTACTGCTTCACAGGTGTCTACTCTGTGACATGTGTGATGGTCAGGAAAGTCAATGTGCCTTAACTCTTCATAAACAACGTTCAGATCCTTTGAGGCATCGTTTACCTTTGTGATGTGTTCATGCAGCAGATTGTATGAGCATGTTCCATTCAGCGCTTGTTTGGCATCTTTAGTGATAGCCTTCCACTTCGCGTAGCTCATACTGAAACGGTGTGCAAATCTTCTTACTTGCTCATCGTGCAGTTCTTGGCCCTTTTCCATTAACTTGCAGACTCTTTGGCTTCTTTGGTTATCAGCTCATGTGCCTTCGGTCATTTGTGGTTGCATGGCTGTGCAGTGCTGCTGCACATTTTCACTGACATCCTGTCTGTCACTCTCGGAGGAAGACTCAAGCTCTGACGTTTTATTTGATTTGCTTTAGTTTGGTTTAATATAATCTTGCCTTTAGCTGTAATTACATCATTTACAATAATATAAGTTAAGTCTAATGTAGCCTAGGCTTAGTTGAGTAGTTATCTTATTGTGATATATAACTACTATAACTTGCGGCTAATAACACTATTTTGACCTATTTATTACAGTTTTATAGCCTTATTTAAACTTAAATCACCACAAGTGACAATTAAACAAACAAAAGATATTAACTCTTAGTTAAACTTGTACTTATTAAGTAATAGCCATTCACCTTTAAATGCACTATATTACCACTTCTGCCTTACTATTAGTACTGCAATTTTTTTAGTAAATATTTTACAACATACCCATAAGTAAACACAATATCAACACAGCATCAATATCAATGAACTTCAACAAACTTCAGTTAGAAAAGGTAAGTAAATAGCATTAACTTGGTATTAGAAATGTAAAAAATGTCAGTCTCTTATGCACAAAACCTAAAGTCTCTTGGTTGCAGCTTAATTCACGCTAGGGCACCTGGATCTTCCCGTGGGTGCTGCGTCTAGCGCTGTTGTGTAGATGGCTGTAGAGATGTACACGCTGCAGTGTGGAAATGCCCTGTCCCATCTACAGGTCGCTTATCTCTGGCACCGTCTCCCTCTCCTACTCATGCGGAGCAGTCGAGTTCTCATTGTATGCTTCTATCGGACCAACCCGTGAGAACTGGGTTAAAAAAAATACAATATATTAAATTTATGTATGTACGTATTTCTTGTATTTCTTGTATTTTTCTTCTTTTTTTACATTACAGTCATTTAGCTGACGCTTTTATCCAAAGCGACTTATAAGTGCATTTAACGTAGTTTTTTAACCCAGTTCTCACGGGTTGGTCCAATAGAGGAAAAAAGCCCTGTTTTTTTAACCATGATCTCGTGCCTCATGTCTGCTTGGAGGGAGCTATAGTGAGAACTCGTAGGCTGCTTACTATTTAAGAGGGGCTAAATCTTGCTTGATTCGTCCTTGTTCTTGTCTAAGGTCTTGCTAGTGTTATTTTGCCGCGTTTTGCGTTTTGCTTGAAAGGTGTTTCGTTTTATTAATTACATGTGGAACACTGGAGCGGCAGAAATTAGTTTCGCCTCTACGACTACTACATTATAGGTAGGAACCAAAAAATAGCCCAAAAGGTGCCAAACTAGAAACCCAACTGACAATGTGAGGCAGTTACAATAGGAGTAATTCAGCCATACATGTTCGAACCGGAAACAGGTTCTGAAGAAAAACAGCAAATTGTTAGCACCAGCAGGGAAGAGGAGGCGAGTTGGTTTGATTGTGGAGCCTTTATCCTTACCGCTGAACCTCCGGTTCACTCTCTTGGGCCAACATCACAAGCAGAGCCTCACCACCACCGCCACACTGGGCAAAGGCTAATGTACCAGACAAACGAGAGAGACGGCAGGCTGGCACAGACGGAGAGAGAGATGGAGGGAGAGCCGGAGCTGACCGATGCTGTGCTGGGCCGTGGGTACGGGATCGAGGGAGATTCGGAGTGTGCCACAGACAGCACACCGTGCCGGTCGGGGTCACCGCCAGTTGGTTGTCACTACGGGGAAGCGGTGCCGAGGAAGAGAGGATGGGGATGAGGTGCACCAGGGAAAGACTAGGAAAACTCTCCGTGCCGGCCAGATCTGTGGCCGGCTCTGTCTCCTCCTCGTGTCTGTATGTATGTATGTGTCGTAATAAATATATCTGTGACTGACGATATTTGCCTCCGCCCCTCCGGCTAAACCCACTCGTGGCAACCGACTTGCCACAGTCGCACACAAGTCGATATATCAGAATGATAATGTAGTTTATGTTAGAAACGCAACGGTAATCGACAACATGAGACTTAGGTTTGATTGCGTTATCAATTAGCTAATAATGTGTTGCTAATGTTAGATAAATATTGGTCCCGCTTGCTAGTTGAGACAAGTTATCTACCTTGTAAAGATAAACATTCACATGAGCCTAGGAAGAAACACTTTGAACACTATAGAAAGTCTCTGGAGAAAGAGAAAGAAAAAGAAACTTACTGGTTGACCAACATGTCAGCTCGTACTCGCTGTGTCCCCAGGATAAATGGATGGCACAGTGTCGGGCTTCAATATAAGTTTTGTGGCAAAACCCGTCTGTTTTGGGCGTCTGGGTGGTGTGG
The DNA here is from genome assembly GCF_029633865.1 of Lampris incognitus. Classification (NCBI taxonomy): domain Eukaryota; kingdom Metazoa; phylum Chordata; class Actinopteri; order Lampriformes; family Lampridae; genus Lampris; species Lampris incognitus. The sequence continues at coordinate 38,921,744 of NC_079214.1, forward strand.
CAGTCTATTCCGTTGCCTACCAACATGGGGCTCGCCGGTTCGAGTCCCCGTGCTACCTCCGGCTTGTTCGGGCGTCCCGATGTTGGTATGTGTCCTGGTCGCTGCACTAGCGCCTCCTCTGGTCGGTCGGGGCGTTTGTGCGGGGGTGGACTGGGGGGAAATAGTGTGATCGTCTCATGTGCTACATTCCCCGGGCAAAACTCCTCAGTCAGGTGAAAAGAAATGGCTGGCGACTCCACAAGTATCAGAAGAGACATGCGGTATCGGCAGAGGGGGTGGAGCAGTGACTGGGACGAATTGGAAGAGTGGCGTGGTTGGCCAAATTCAACTGGGGAGAAGAAAAAAAAAAGAGGGGGGAACCCCATATCTGTTCTTGTGATAAAATTTTCAAAGCAGTGCTCTTGAAAATGGCTACTGCAAACCCGTGTTTTCCCTGGAAGTTTGACTGGGACATTATGATTTTTCCTAATAAACTGCACCCATTTCTCTTAGATTTTCGGATCCTTTGGTTACAAATGAAGGCTCGCTGTTTTCCTTTTGTAAAACAAAACACATCTCTGTCATCATTTTGAAAGTAGTGAAACTTATAGCTGGCAAAATTACAATAAGTACACCTGCATGGCTTCTCTTCTGGCTCGCATTGCCGAAGCAGGTGCACATAATATGTAAAGCACCAGCCCGTCCATTAACGGGATTGGTTCCTTATATTTGTGACATATGAAATCCTGCCTGACTGAATCAACTTTTGGAGACTATTATTGATACACTGCAGTTTCAAAGCAAATATGCTCAGCCATAGCCTTGACTTTGCTCCAGATATGTCATGTAACTGTAAGGTAGTGCGGGTTACATAACATTACCCTAACATCACATCTACATGTTAACCAGGTTAAAAACTTGATGTTCATTGGAGGCGGTCTTTAAGGCTAATATTTTACTATAAGAAATATTACATGGAGCTTTAACATGTAATGAAATGAGCATTGTGTCAAAGTGGGCAGATAAGAAGCATGTGTGGAGTTAGAAAACAACGAGACAGGAGACGTGAGAGTAGACGTAGTCGAGGTAGTTTACTAGCTCCAACTTAGCATGTCATACATTCGACAACGACACTGAACTGAACTCTCAACCGGAAGCGGAAGTGCATTATCTGACCCCTCGCCTCTTCCCTTAAAGGTACACCGTCCTCTTAGGTGAATGTCTCTCATTATATAGATGTGGGTCACCACACATGAAATTATAAAAGACGAAAACAACAAAAACATTGGATGAAGGGAATGGGATATATATATGTGTGTGTGTGTGTGTGTGTGTATATGTAGACGCCTCGCCACTTTCGTGACAGCGCGACTCCAGGCCAAACCACTGCTTTTTCCGACACACCCAGAGATGCATTCATGTGACGAAGACAAGCCGACTCCGCCCCCTCTCCTGAAGACAGCGTTGCCAATTGACCATTCGCTAAGCCCCGCCCCCTTGGTTACTGTTGCTATGCCTGGCAAGCTATCGTCCGTCCTCGAAATTTAAACATGGCATTTACCATCATGCCAGTGACAGATATTCCAGGTGAATTGACATCCAATTTCTGGAAAAGCAAAGAGATATCAGAGAGAAGTAGACAGAAAGGCTTGCAATATGCATTTGAAAGCTACAGCCATGATATAATTTGCCAGCGTGTGAATGAAGGGGAAATTAAAATCGAGGCTAAAGCCTACAGGTCCCAATATAAGTCCCAGGCACCCCACGTCTTAACTATTCACGTTAAGGAAAAGGAGATATATGAACAACAATGCTCGTGTACAGCAGGGTAAGACAATATAGATAGTTGCATTTTAAGCTGACATTTAGTTATGAGTCCGTATAGCCTACTAGCTAGCTTTCAGATCTAGCTAACATTAGGCTATGTTTTAGCTAGCCAGGCTAGCCAGCTGGATCAGGGGAGCTCACATGCACTTTCCCGTTTGTTTAAAGTGCACCAGGATATTGCTCAGACATCGTGGGCTTAATCCTGGATCTTATAAAGGCAAGAACAGAAGAGTCAGCTAAGTCCTGCACAAGTTTGCCACAACAATGGCACAAACCAAGAGGTGGTAAAATAAAGGCTGTGCCCGTATCATCGGTGGTGGTCGCAAAGGCTACACAGGATCGAAAGCGGAGACCAGTTGACTGTCATGTTAACTAACCTAGCTAGCTAGGCTAGCTAACGTTAGCAAGCTTACCTTGGAGCAAACAAATGTGTTTTTGTTTATCCTCGATGGATTCAGCTGTGAGTGAGGTCTTCCACACAGTTTGATCCACATTCGACATTTTTCCTCTTGTGTTTTACGATTAGGAAAAGCCCAAAATATGACCCCACCCTCCAAACTTTTAGGATATCTGCTGTCTGATTTGCATGTACCGTAAGCGCACCGCTTCGGCATTTACTCGATAGCTTGCCAGGCCTCCCCTGCTTAGTAACGGTTACTAACGTAGGATTGGACAGTGGCTGTTCTAGGGCGGGGCTTAGCGAAGGGTCAATTGCTGCTTCATCGAGTCCGGCCAGAGTCGGATATGACGAGACCGAGACGCGAACCCCGGTCCCCAGTAGGCAACTGCATCGACACAAAGCCGATGCTTAGACCGCAACACCACCGCAGACGGTGACCAATTGCACTGATGCCTCTCCCGGTTCAAAGCATGTGTAGGCACAGACGGAGGTGCATTGAGATATTTTTTTGCACAGCATCCTTGTCGAGGAAGTACTGGAACATCTTTCCAAATATCTTGTAATGGATTTTAATTTTAAACCAATAGCAACAACTAACTGAATGCAATGTTCTGGATAAGTTAATTGGGAAAAAACATTTGATAAGCTGCTGCTGAATTTGATAGGAATCAAAGAATTTGCACTAATCGTGGGACATGGAAAATTCCATCTAACTTGATGAAGTGGATATATCTGTTTGGTTCAGAAAGATATATCCACTTCTACAAACTGTCTATACTTGAGTTTAACATCTGGTCGGGAATCTTGTGGTTCTCGGGACTCCCGTGGTATTCCTGGGGGACAGAAGTCAATTTTCCAATCAATCCTGTGAGTGGGGAATTTTTTTTTATATATATATATATATATATATATATATATATATATATATATATATATATATATATATATATATACTGTGTCACAGGATCGGGACACGATTAAATTTGTAGTTTATGTAAACCAGGCTGTTGTTGCGTGTTTTGCTTCAAATGTCTACATTGTTTTGTCACAATCTGTTGGGATGGACTACATAATTGGAAAATGGCGGCGGTACAGGGAAATAATCTACTGCCGCCGGATTTCAAACATCCAAGATAATCAAGGACCAATACAGAGCAGTTATGACGGATTTCCCCTTCCCTGTTCATCCATCGGGAAAATGACGATACACTGAGCCACCGCATTTGATTGGCCAAATCAGAGGCCCAGCACCACCTGCTTGTAATATATTCATCCTAATCCAACCTCTTAATCAACTGCGCCACACTGCGCTGGTCAACAAATCACCAAAAATATATCCGGCATGCCCATGTGCGCATGCGCTTGAGTCTGCGCCCAGTTTAACGAAAACAGAGTCCTTGGAGATTGTTTTAGACAAAAGCCATTGTTGTTTTTCCTTTTGTTTTTTGATCTTTGTTTGTTTGTTGTTTTTTTCGTGGTTCAAGTTTATAAGTTCATCGGTGGTTATGATAATTCAAGGTTGAAGATATAGAGGAATAGCAAGATTTGTATTTATATTTCTATTCTATTCTGTATTTCTATTCTATTTTCGTGGAAAACAGCAAGCATGGTTGTATAAACAGTGTTAGGGGTTGACTAATGAAAGGAAAGGGCACGCAGTTACAATTGTGGCACATAAACATTCAGTTAGTTACAAATGAGGAGTACATGGCTGCATACAAAGGACAGAGGTAGTTACAGGCTGAAAGTTTAGATAAGTTTAAAGATAACTAACTCAAACCAAAATCCAGATTTGTTTCTTTTGCTATGTGACATGGATGGCTCTGAAACAAGCTGTGCAATATGTGAGTGCATGAATTTGAACCAAAAAATGTTTCATACTTTCGATTCGGCTCAGATTTGACTAAAGATGAAATACAGTTAAGAGACTGTGCCAGTCTGATAAAGCATCATGCAAAATAAAAACTGTGTCAAAAGTAAAGGCGGAAAACAGAGGCGCCTAAAATGAGGTCACTAAGAGAAATGTTTAATATAAAACCAACTAATTGACAATATTTGTTGTTCACGCCGCTCACAGATGCCCACATGGGAACAAGGATGCTTTTTAACAAGCAGAATGTCATCTCTGCCTTACATGACACAGATTTTTCTTCTTGCAAACCTCAAATGCAACAGCAGCCCTCTTTCCTCTGTGTTCCACGTTGCCATAAATATTTAAAAACTAACAATACAATACCGAACATGAAAAAAAGAGATAAATACTAAACTCCCTGCAATGGGGATAAGGCCCTAAAATATGTTTTGGAAACATAATCAGCATCATAGCAGCACTGTCTGTCTGTTTACATTGTGGCCCCTGCCTTCGCTCCCCACTCCTGCAACAAACAAGAGGACAGGAGGTGGAGGAGAGAAACCATAAAAAAAAGCCAGGAAATATCTTTTGCATATTATTTTAAGTAACTGTTCAAATTTCATTTCAGAATGGTAATCCACAAAACAAATATGTAGCGGCATATTTTAAAAAGGGAGGCTCCGCTCGCTTCAATTTCCTATTGTGGCGCTCGGCGTGTGTTTGCTCTTTGTGTCTGTTTGAATTGATTTGCACAGCTCGGCAGACAAGGGCTGAATGCTCAGACCAAGAATCCATAATTTCATATGATCTGATAGTTCTGCAGTATTAGATTGATTTTTTTCCCTACCCCCCACCCTCTCTCTTCAGTGTTGATGTTAACAAACAAGCTAAGGTACCCACGCCCATGGATCCAGAGAAGAGCAAAGAGAGGTGTTTTGTTCAGGCTAAGGTGATAATGTGGAGACAGGGAAATGTTTGTTCGAAGGTGACATGTTTATAGTGGCTAGGCTGGGTTGTTTTGGGTTTTTTTGGGGGGGGGGGTGAGTAAGTACTCCCCATCTAACCCATCTACTACAGCTGCTAGTATCTGCAGCCACAAAATATCAGTAACTGGAAATCTCAATCTCTACTTATCTGTGGCTGTTTAAGGCCCCAAACCATTACCATCTACGGTATACATCGTATAATGCATATGCACATCTATTATTTTCATTGAGACTGGGTTGGCTATTTTACATGTACTCGTCGTGATACATGAATAGATTAGGAGTCCTGATCATGTCTAGACTGAAAATATAGAAAAACCTCTGCCCCAGTTACATGTAACACTTTATGAATAAACTAAATCGAGGTGATTATGATGATGCAATGTCCCTATGTGCTGATGAATAAGAGAGCTGTTATGTCTATTAAAACTTTATGGTACTGTGCTTAATACTAACAAACCAACAGTACTGCCATGTTGATGCTGGGCAAAGTGTGAAACTCAGTCATTGACTTGTGTTTTTATTAGTTTTAGGTACATTTGATTAAATATTTAATTAATTTCTAGGTATTTCTTAGTTTAGATCAAGCAAATCTCGCAACGGTTTACGTTGTGTGTTTATCCAAGTTTTATCCTTGCCATTTCAGTGCAGTTTTCTGTCTTTTTTTTGCTATAAGATCTAGTATATTGACTTCAATGGGTTTTTCCAAAAAAGTCAAAATAAATGATAATTGAAAGTCTTGTATGAGGCAGATGGAAGTTCAGGTTCTGGGTTAAAGCAGAGGGGGTTAGTGGCTATTACACTCAAGAGGATTATTGGCAGATTTTTGTGTCCAGACAATTGACGGGAAAATCCTGATCATAGTCAGCCTTAAGCATCAGGGAGCCTGTTTCAACAGATAATGTGGGGCCCTACCTCACAAAAAATAAAGAGAAATAAAAAGCAAGGATTCAAGTTTGTTTGTATCAGAGTGCAGATCTCCGCCAGGTGTACATATCTCCCCTTCTCCGGTGTTCCTACTTGGCGACAAAACCTTTTTTCACTTACAGGGAGAAGGGAAATACATGTGCACACAGGCAGAAAAACCAGTGTTTTTCCTGCCATTATAAGACTTTTGAGCAGTGCCCACATCAACTGAACAGGAAATATAGGAAAAAAAATTTAAGATGAAGTGCTCATGCTAAAAAATTCTACATAATAAAGCTAAAAAAAAAATCCACCTAATAAAAATGTTTTGCCTGTTAGTCTGTGGATGTGCAGGATCCTAGGCGGACCCTCGCATGAAAACGACCAAGTCTGACATGAAATGACAGAGATCAGGCTATCATAATTTCAAAGCCCTTATTAAAAGACATCAAATGTGTTTAACCGTCGCGGTTTTCATGATATAAAATTAATCAAGGTGAGTGGCTGCTCTGCCGATTGACTATTCATAAAACAGTAAGAAAACATAGCTCAGCCATGGGAAACGGTTTATTGTAGCTACCGAGAGGATTTCCAGCTGTGACTGTGATTAATCCTACTCTTGAAATGGTATTTTTATAGTGGAGTTTTAACATTGGAGACTATGGCACTTTGGCGTGACGACGAGCTGAATAAGGTAAATTATTTTTGGTTCATCCAGTGTTCCTCCAGTTCTCCTGTGCTGAGCAGTGAAGGTTTGCCGTCTTGCGAAATATGATCAACTTCTCGTTTACTTTCAAGTCTCGTACCCGAATACATAATGTTTTGGTTCTGACACTGTCGCTGCCCAATCTGACTCAACTGTTGTCTCCCATAGCCAGACCTATCTCCACACCTCGTGTTAGCGCTGTGCCAGTGCTTGAGAAAGGTCTGGCTGAACCCATTATCACTATGGTATAGGGAGAAAAAAATGCTCTGGCTTGTTTGTATTTCTTTAAACTTCTCCTGGATCACCACCTTGCCTTGGTGAAGAAGCTTGCGTGTGCCAATGATCCCAAGAGCTATGCCATGTCTCCAGGTCACAATGGCACTGAAGGCGGATGAAGGCTGCAAAAGAGGGTGGTCCCCAATCATCTTAGTTCTCCATGCCACTGGACTCTGGGCACCCACCCCCTGCCAAGGACTGTGTGGTGGCTGCAGGCGCATCAGCCACTTCACATAAAAAGCTGTCACGCGCAGGGGTCCTCCCATTTTGCAACTCTAGAATCAGCATCTACACCCACCTGAGGACCCAGAGGGAGGACGGTCATACTTGACCCTGAGTCACCACCGATTTTGAGGATGATTTCTTTAAACCGATCACTACCACCTTGGGGGCGCTAAACCCAGCATGCAGCAATGGTGTCATTGCAAAATAATGTTAGGAAGGGAACTCGGGGTTGCCAATTCACGCTTCTGGTGTGTGACGCACGTTTTCACTTTCAGCCTCACGCTCTCATGCTGCCCACACAAATCTTACACCAAAACACTGACGGCAACAGAGATGAACAGGTGAACATATTATGGTCTTTTTGGATGGTAAGCAACACTCCACCTGCATACCCACTTGAATACACGAGGTCTCAAACGCCAGGCGCTCTATGTGTGGCAACTATGGGAACGGCTTCTGTGCACTACTGTATCCCTGCATTTTCTTTATAGGCTATAGCAACATTGAAATATGTCTTATAGAAATATTGAAAGAAAGAGTATAACTAACCCACACACGGCAAGGATCAGTCTCTCGTTCATTTTGTGGGATGACACTGCACATCACATAGAAAAAAAGTTCAAGACAATTCAACTCTGGCAGCAGGCGGATGTGTGCATGAGACGAGCATGACCGCGACAGTTTCACGGGATTGCGCCCACTTGTCGCTCCACCTGACATAATGCCTGCGCCTCCCTACCTGCCCGCTCACCTCTGATTGAAAATGAATTACTTTGGCATGTCAGTCACCCCCGGCCTGAAGACCATTATGGTCAAAGTCTTTCTGGGATAGTAATGGTTGAACCAAGTGAACAACTTTGACCCTAGAAGATAACTGAATATTTGAAAACCGAGTATTTCATATAGATGTTTCTACGGAGCTGCATCTGTAACACTGTGTGTTTGGACCCAATTGCAGAGAAGAGGCAGAGACAACTCAAAGTACGAAGTCACTTTACTGGGCCTCAGCAAAAACACACAATGACAAAAAAAAAAACTGCCAAACAGGGCAGGCAAAAAAGCTAACTTGAATAAACAAAATACAAAAACACAGCAAAACACTCACACAGAGAAGACAGATGAAGGTTTAGGAGACATGCACTTCCGCCGACCAACGTGAAGCTTTTCAAAGACTCAACGCCATATGGCTGCAAAGCACCCAGTCAAATAGTCCCCAGCACAGGTGCACCTCATCACCGGCACATCAAGGAGACTGGGCGCAGGTGAACCAAAGCACCAATCAGGAGATGGGAGAGCCCAGATCATAGACCATGACAGGTGCACCTACTCACAGGCCAACCAGTACACAGGTGCAATGCATACTGGCTGATTGCAGGCCAATAGGGAAATGTCACAGAGGCTGCTGGTCCTCTGGCCAGTGATTGTGTCAGTTCCAGGCTCCAAAATATACGTGTTTCTGTTTCTGACCGCATGGTGGTGATCCCTCTGGATGTGGTGGTCAAGACAGGAGGTATGAGGCAGACTATGTTTAGGGCACCTTTTGTCTAGGGCACCTTTTCTAGCCCCCTGCTCCAACTGGGATGAGCAGAGCGGATCCTAAATGGGGCTACTCAGTTGTGGGTACTATAATATCCTGTTAAAATACTTACCTGCAGTACCATTTCACACCACACGTGGAGGTATGACCTGAAGTAATAAGCACTCCTTACCTTATCATGCGTAGCCGCCTGGCTAACTAGCACAGTGTGCCATACATAGTATACCGGAAATGCAGCCGGTCTTTTCAAAATGAAGCTCCAAAAAAAAAAAGCTCATGTTACATATCCCATATTGGCGAAGAGGATATTGGATGGAAGAGAAAGGTGCCTGATTGAAGACGAATGCTGAACTGGAGTTCAAGTTCAAGGTGACGTGAGGACTGAGTCATACTAAGTTGCAAACGTGCCAAGGCTGGACCACTGAGAGGGAGTATAGTAAATAAACATAAAATTAGTACAATGATTGCCACTCTGTCAACCTTCAAGGCTGAAGAGTAAATGTGGGAAGAATACTGTGACATACTCGAGCAGTTTTTCGAAGCAAATAGCATCGATGATGGGGAGAAGCAGAGAGCTATCCTCATCAGCATAGTGGGTCCAGCCACGTAGAAGCTAATGAGAAATATACTGAGTCTAGAAAAGTCTAGCTCCAAAACATACCAACAGCTAAAGCTTCTGATGCAAAACCACTTCAGTCCAAAATGGAGTGAGATCGTTCAGCGATGCGATCGATATAAGTTTGACTCTCGCTCTCGGAGACCGTCAGTGCATATGAAGCTGAGCTGTGACAATTGGCACACGATTGTAACTATGGCACTACACTCGAACAGATGCTCAGGGACAGGGTTGTGTGCGGGATAAATGACGATAGAATTCAAAGACACTTGCTGGCTGAAAAAGATCTGACGTTTGAGAAAGCATACAAACTTAATGTAGCTGCAGAAGCCGCTAGCAAGAACACTCAAGACCTGCACACTAAAGTAGCCTGTAACCGAGTGAAGACAGAGGGCACGGTAGCTAGAAAGGAAGAGAAACGTAACAAAAATACTTAACAGAGAGAGAAAGAATGCTACTGATGACAAGGGAAACAACACAGTGCAGCCGAGTGCAAGTTTAAAGAGGCAAAGTGTTACTGTTGTGGAAAAATAGGGCATATAGCTAAAGCTTGCCGTAATCGAAGCACTCTCTGCTCTCTGTGTGCGCCAGTGAAAACAAAGCACCCAGAGCGGGGGATTAGAGGCTCACGCACACATCGCTCACACAACGTGCGAAAGAGCGTGGACAACAGCGAAGATAATTCCGAATCAGAGGAAGCATTCACATTCGCCTGCTTAAAAACAGAAATGACGATACAGAAAGTGAAACCTTTCGAAGTGAATATTGAAGTGAATAAGAAATCCGTGAACTTTGAAATTGATACAGGATGCAGTGTAAGCATAATGAACGAGAGCAAGTTCAACGGGACGTGGGAAGCAAAACAACGCCCACACAAGTAAAACAATCCAAACTCACACTGAACTCATACACTGGTGAGAAAATTACTGTAGTAGGGGTAGCAGAAGTGAAAGTAAAACATGCAGGGTAGGTGAAGACATTACCTCTTGTGGTGGTGAAAGGGGCAGGACCTAGTTTACTAGGAAGAGGGTGGCTGGAGGCCATAAAGCTGAAGTGGGATGTAATTAAAAACGTGAGAACTGAGGCACAGACACTACAGGAAGTGCTCACTAAAAATGAGGACGCTTTCAAAAATGAACTAGGCATGTTGGAAGGCATGAACGCAATGATTCGGGTGTCTGCTAAAGCCAAATTCTATCGACCGCGCTTTGTTCCTTATGCCAAGAGGGCAAAGGTAGAGGAAGAGCTAGACAGACTGTTAAAGCAGGGCATAATTTCACCAGTTAAGTACGCTGAGTGGGCAGCACCCATAGACCCCGTGTTGAAGCTGGATGGCTCGGTCAGGATATGTGCCGACTACAAGCTAACAATAAACAGTGCCCCCTCACTACAGCAATACCAGATTCCCCATGTTGAAGACCTGTTCAATACACTAGAGGGAGGGAAAGTTTCCCAAGTTTGACTTAAGCCACGCCTACCAACAAATTGTGATGGATGATAAATCCAACAAGTACTCAACAGTGAACACACACAGAGGCTTGTTCACCCACAATAGGCTACGGTTGGGAGTTTTGTCCGTGCCAGCCATCTTTCAAAGAACGATGGAGAGCCTGCTGCAGGGCCTGCCCTGGGTAGCTGTATATTTGGACGACATTATACTAACAGGGAGAGCTGAAGCAGAATACCTGAGAACACTGAACGAAGTACTCCGACGACTGAGAGACGCTGGCCTGCGACTCCGCAGATGTGTAGCGCCCACCCCCTACTCTGTGTCTATAGATGCTGTGAAAGGGAATAAACTAGGAAGGTGGGGCTATGGGTTCGTATACAAATACTACTCTGAATAAGCGTTAACTTTACCCAGCAAAATTAAGCTTAATGAACTCAATTTATTATTCAGATGAAATAACTGGACCAGACAACCTCCTTATACAAACAGGTAATGTATTGAACTTAGCAATGTGAATAAAGTAAAGTTGTGACAGCAGCAATGCAAAAAAGCGCACAATTATCAGTTATGTCAAATGCCACAAAAAGGGAAACGCAAATAAAGAATAATGTGACTCCAGTCAATAGTTGCACAACCAATACCTTGGTACATTCCAAGTATACCAGTGCTTTCGAGATGGTAAAATTATCTAATCTACTCATATATTTTCGTAATGTGTGTGTGTGTGATGTTAGTGTGTGTGTGTGTTAGTTAGTGTAGATAGCGGGACCGAAAACTAAAGCATTTATGATCCTAATTCTTTTTGGAGGTGGTAGGTATTGTCTCAGAGAGTAAGAGAAAAATCCCAGAAAATTAAATCTCCCTCCTCTTCATCCTGCTAGCTAACCACCTTCCCCCTGCCCCTAACCCCCCCCACTCCAACTCCCTCCCCCCAAATGCTCAGAATCATCTGAAATGCCGAGAAAAGTGGTTTTTAGCCATTTTTAGAAAAATGCATATTTTGCAAATTTATGCATAATTTTAATTTTCTGGGATTTTTCCCTTACTCTCTGGAACAATACCTACCACCTGCAAAAAGAATTAGGATCATAAGTGCTTTAGTTTTCGGTCCCGATATCTACACTAACTGACACACACACACACACTAACACCACGCACACACACATTACGAAAATATATGAGTAGACTAGAAGAACCCCGCTACAATGTAGCGGTTTGGTTATCCACCCGTCTAAATCTCCCTCCTCTTCATCCTGTCAGCTAACCGCCTTCCCCCTGCCCCTAAACCCCCCCCCCCCACTCCAACTCCCTCCCCCCAAATGCTCAGAATCATCTGAAATGCCGAGAAAAGTGGTTTTTAGCCATTTTTAGAAAAATGCATATTTTGCAAATGTATGCATAATTTTAATTTTCTGGGATTTTCCCCTTACTCTCTGGAACAATACCTACCACCTCCAAAAAGAATTAGGATCATAAGTGCTTTAGTTTTCGGTCCCGCTATCTACACTAACTGACACACACACTAACACCACGCACACACACATTACGAAAATATATGAGTAGACTAGAAGAACCCCGCTACAATGTAGCGGTTTGGTTATCCACCTGTCTAAATCTCCCTCCTCTTCATCCTGCCAGGTAATCGCCTTCCCCCTGCCCCTAAACCCCCCCACTCCAACTCCCTCCCCCCAAATGCTCAGAATCATCTGAAATGCTGAGAAAAGTGGTTTTTAGCCATTTTTAGAAAATTCAGATTTTGCATAATTATGCATAATTATTATAATTATTTTAATTTTCTGCAATTTTTCTGGTCCTCTCTGGAACAATACCTACCACCTCCCAAAAAATTAGGATCATAAGTGCATTTTTGCTAAAATGCATTTATTTTGCATAATGCCAAAACATTTCTAAATCCCAGAAAATTTTTTTTATATAGGGTGAAAAAATCAAAGGCACTCAGAATCATCTGAAATGCCGAGAAAAGTTGTTTTTAGCCATTTTTAGAAAAATGCATATTTTGCAAATTTATGCATAATTTTAATTTTCTGGGATTTTTTCCCTTACTCTCTGGAACAATACCTACCACCTCCAAAAAGAATTAGGATCATAAGTGCTTTAGTTTTCGGTCCCGCTATCTACACTAACTAACACACACACACACACACACACTAACACCACACACACACACATTACGAAAATATATGAGTAGACTAGAAGAACCCCGCTACAATGTAGCGGTTTGGTTATCCACCCGTCTAAATCTCCCTCCTCTTCATCCTGCCAGCTAACCCCCCCCCACTCCAACTCCCTCCCCCCAAATGCTAAGAATGATCTGAAATGCCGAGAAGTGGTTTTTTTAGCCATTTTTAGAAAATGCAGATTTTGCATAATTATGCATATTTATTTTAATTTTCTGCTATTTTTCTGGTCCTCTCTGGAACAATACCTACCACCTCCAAAAAAAATTAGGATCATAAGTGCATTTTTGCAAAAATGCATTTATTTTGCATAATGCCAAAACATTTGTCCCAGAATTTTTTTTTAATATAGGTGAAAAAATCAAAGATATTCAGAGTCATCTGAAATGCCGATAAAAGTGGTTTTTAGCCATTTTTAGAAAAATGCATATTTTGCATATTTATGCATAATTATGCATAATTTTAATTTTCTGGGATTTTTCCCTTACTCTCTGAGACAATACCTACCACCTCCAAAAATAATTAGGATCATAAGTGCTTTAGTTTTCGGTCCCGCTATCTACACTAACTAACACACACACACACAACACACACACATTACGAAAATATATGAGTAGATTCTAAGTGTTATAGAATAGAGTGGAAAAGACTTTGTATAGCGTGAGACCATGATTATGATAGTAGAGTATTGTATTGTAACGTGCACGGATAAGTAAACACGTTGGTTCTTGACTAACGGGTCGGACCCTTCAGTCGACTGGTTAACGTTGTCGCTTGCGGAGTGGGAGACACGGGTTCGCGTCCCGGCTGTGGCGACGGTCTTTCGGACCGCTCCTCGAATTCGCTACATTGGTGTCAGAAGTGGGATGGTGAGACTTTGAGGTCATCGGAAGCGCGTGCGCCCAGAGGCGTGAGGGACCTGATTTGCTGAAGGACGGGGGTGGTGTAACAACGTGCACGGATAAGTAAACACATTGGTTCTTGAATGACGGGTCGGACACTTTAGTCGACTGGTTAACGTTGTCGCTTGCGGAGTGGGAGACACGGGTTCACGTACCGACTGTGGCCACGGTCTCCCGGACTGCCCCCCGAATTCGCTACAATATCTATTTAGTGGACAATATGACCCTAGCTGTGAGTATACCCCCAAATAAAGCAAAACACAAAATACCTTTTGCTCAATATCACAAATGTAACAATAGTGGTGGGCCCACACACTATAACACAAATAAAATAACCCCAAAAGCCGGCATAAACAAATAAACGTTGCGGGCCTGGTCATTGCTTGGGTGCGTGGTGACCTGCGCGCTACTTGCAATGGCCCTTCACTCAACAGAGCCGAATGAGACTGTACTTACGAATGTCCGCGGGTGGTCGTGTGGGACAAGTAGCGCTGCCTTGTGGACAGGAAAGCTCCGTACGCGCCCACGTAGCACAGAGCGGGAACGATGTTCAAAATCCAGCGATGAACCGCCGTACACGAAACTTCATGCGCGGTGCGCGTGACCTGGTTGCTGTACTGCCGTATACTATGGCTCAGTCCCACGAGCTACAGGCTCACCGAAACAAGTGTAACAGAGTTGAAAATGACCTCACTCAGATAAAGTGAATTCTCCCAAAATTTGTATTTTAACATGTTATTGTAATCCAATGCTTTTTGATGGTTTGTGTAAACTCCAGATGTTGTACCGCATTCACTAAGGTTAAATATGAGGCTGCGCGACTGTTTGTCTATTTACTTTCGCTTAGACACATTTTGGGCATTTGCGCTACCCGTACCTGAGAGCTAGACCATCTCCGCTGGAGGTAAGCAGGCTTTGGGAGCACTCCGTGAATAATTTGATATTTTAATAAATGAACATGTTTTTCTTTGCAAACTATGGGTTGGATATAAATGTATATACGTTGTACTAACTAATGCTCTCGAAAAGTAACGATAGATTTGTAAGTGTTTTAACCGAGTTAAAGTATAATTTTGGCGGCAACCACGCTGCACTGTGCGTTATGGAGAGCATTGTTCTTATTTTGGTTTTTATGCTATTTTAGACTTGTATGCAGTCGCGTTGCAGCAGAAATCTCATGGATTGTTGTTTTATTTGTGAATGCAGGTACGTGGTTTATGTATAATGTAAATGTGTAAGAACTTTGTTATGAATATTGCAAGAGTCAAGAATTTCTATGTTAAAACTATATGATCACTCAGTGCGCTATGCCAGTGCTGTCTGTCCTTTTGTTTGGTTTTTTTGTACTTTTGTTCACACGAAGATTAATGAGTTGTGCATTTTGATTTCCATGTAAGTTTTTAGTATGCTATTGTAGTGGGAAATGCCTGGGGATGTACTTGGAATGTTGCACTGGGCTCGTGCAGCTAGAGGACCAATCACAGGTTAGCTCGCGCTGTCACAGACGCAACTATATTAGACACCGCGGGAGAGACAAAGCGCCAGAACTGTTTAGTAACCATATCGTAGACTGTCACCTTAGCGTGGGATAGAGCAGGGAAAGCTAGCGTATCCTGGGCTAGACAGTAGATACGGTGGCTAGCAGTGGTAGTGTTAGCAGCAGACTGCCTCGGTACCTGTAGCTAGCTGACTACCCCCGAGAGCTTCCCCAGAGAGACTGAGAGAGACATTCACCCGGTCACACCGGAGCCAGAGTACAGAGAGAGAGAGAGACACGCACCCCGGAGAGCAGCCATCCATCTCCCGCCCCGCCTAGAGCTCAGCCGCCCTGTTCCATCACCAGCCCTGGTCCCAAGGTGAGCTTGCTAACCCATTAGCACACGGCTAACTAGCTAACTAGCAGGCTAGCCCTAGCATTGGCGCAGCTATCTAGCTAACGGTGGTGAAGCCCGGTTTGTCGCACCTAAAAGTCCCCGCCTCCATCCATAGTTATCCGGGCTATAGAAAAACCGCGACAAGTGGTGTCAGAAGTGGGATAAAAGGTTGGGATTCGCCATAATCTCAACACCGGAGGATCCTGCCCTGGTCACATGGCGGCATAATTCAGCCTGCACACTGTGAGCTAACCCAGCTAGCAAGAAGCCATTTTGTACTTCTTCGTGAAGTAGAACCCCAACGAAAAAAGTGAATAAGAAACTTCTTTATGAAGTGGAACCCAAACAAAAAAGTGAATAAAAAGACTCATTAGTTTCTCAACGCCATTCACACTGTGAGGATATTGTTTTTCACCGAGTTTCACCCTGAAAGTGCACAAAAGGACGTCCAGTGGCGCTAGCTAATTAGCATTGACATTCTGCAGCATTTCAAAGCAGCATTTAGCAGCTTTTTGGCGGCATCGCTATAGCTAGCTAGCAACTGAGTGAGTCAGCCATTTTGTGAAGCACTGTAATTTCTTCAGTAGTCACGTAAATCAGTGGAAAAATAAAAATGTCACAGGACAAAGAAAATGTAAAAGAACAGTCTGAGTTGAGTCTGGATGGTGCTGGTGTGGGGACAGAAGACCCCGGAGAGCACGCCTGGATGAAGCTCCTCCTGGCGCAGATGGAAACCATGAACCAGACCCTGGTTCAGATGCAACGCCAGATGGAAAACATGGAACGCCAGACCCAGGTTAAGATGCAACGCCAGATAGAGATGCAGATGGAGGCCCTCACAGCGCGTATCGATGGACTAGCGGAAGCGGTGGCTAAGCGATCTCGTCCCCCCACACCTCCCATTCAGCGCACCGATTGGGCCCGTCATCGTTCAGATATCCAAGGTGAGCCTCCCGGTTTGTCGCCCATCGCTCAAGTAGTGAAGCAAGGGGTTTCTCCTAGTAGCCCTCAAAGCGATAGTGGTGTAGGGTCGGCAGGGGCTGTGCTCGGAGAACGAACTAGCAGAACGGTGCAAGACATGAGCCTACTCTCGCAGTTCACCCCGGCCCGGGAGAACCCAGGGGCCAGACAGCGAGACGGCGCTGATCACCTGTTGCCAGCAGCTATGGCCGCAGTGGCTAACTTGAGCGACCGGCGCAACGAGGAGACGCCAGCCAGGCCGAGCAGCAAAGCGGCCCCAGCAGCCCTGCGCTATACAGGAAATGGACCCAGTGAGCCCGCACCACTTACCAGCACTCCGATCGGTCATGGTGGAAAAAATGGAGCGACTGCAGTACCACCCCCCGACGGGATGCAGGGTGGCCAAATGTCCCTGGACAGCAACGGCGGCCGAAACCTGCTGGATGACAGCGTTGGAGGGCAGGCAGGTTCCTCTAGAGGTCAACAGAGCCAGACAGGAGACCTTCAAATTCGGAGCGGCAACCGAAGCTCACAAGGTCCCGACCGAGGACACGAAAATGACATCAAGCTCCTCGCCACTTTTGATGGTAAGGGCGACTGGGATAGTTTCGTTGGACCATTCGAACGGATGGCGAGAAAGAGGGGCTGGACCGACGAGACCTGTTTGGACGCCTTGTATCTCCGACTGAGGGACAACGCCATGTCTTTTGTCATCGCGCAGCCGGCTCCGATAAAAGATGACTACCACGCGCTCATCACCCAGTTACGCCGCCGCTACGGTAAAGAGCTGCCTGAGGGAACTGCGCGCCGTAAACTCAGCGAGGTTAAGCAGGCCAGAGAGATGACCCTCTATGAGTTTGGCGAGGAAGTGAGGAGACTTGTCACACTGGCATACCCGCAGGTTGGTGTTACACTGCAGGAGGCCTACGCTGCAGAAGCCTTTCTGCGCGGGCTGAAGAACCAAAACATCGCGTATGAAGTCCTGGGGGCAGAACCCAAAACACTAGCTGAAGCAATCAGGAAGGTTGAGGCACGCGAGTATGACTTTAAAGCGACGCTGGGGCGAGAGGTTGAAGGAAAAGGGAGAATCCGGCGAGTAGCATGGGAAGACGAGCGGCGTCGCGATAGCTCTCCAAGTCCTCCGCCGGTAGGAGACAGCATGAGCACCCCCGAGCTCAAGACCCTGGCCAGTGACATCGACAACATTAACAAGGTGCTCTTAAACATCGAGCGGTACATGGCCAAAGAACAAGTAGGAGTGGAACGGGGAAGGACGCTTGAGCGGGCTACCTACGCGCACACGGGGCAACGCGCGCAGCGGTCCCCGAGCCCAAGTTCCCGCAGCAAAGGGACCTGTTACCAGTGTGGAGAGGAGGGCCATTTCAAGCGAGAGTGTAACTCACGGTCACCAAGCCCGAGGGCTCCGAGGAAGGTCAGCGAGCAGCCATCAGTCAATCTCGGCCGAGCCTCGGGGAATGGACCCAGTCTCGTCATTTCCATCACCGTGAACAGCCTGCAGCTGAAGTGCATCGTTGACACAGGGGCCGAAGCCACGGTGATGTCCCGAGACACATTCCAACGATTAAATCTGGCCGACCAGCCGAGCGTCGGAATCGCCATTCTGCGTAACGCTGAAGAGGGTAAAGACATGGCTGAAACCCCGAAGTATAGGGTGACCATCCGCTTGGGCCCCAAGACCATCGAATGGGATGTGTTCGTCACGCCCATCCGCGACCCCTTCCTCCTGGGCCTAGATCTCATGTTGGCCGCTCATGTCACTGTATCCGGGGGAGGCCAGGTCTACGTCGAAGGGGAGCCAGTGGCCACAGTTATCGTGGGTACGTCCGTGGGGGAGTACGCCGTCTCTCGCGTACTGCTGCAGGACTCTTTGACACTATCAGCGGAGAGCGAGCAGGACGTCTGGGGTGTGGTGGAAAGCCCCAAGGCAGGTATCTCCGCCGTCCTGGAGCCTGCTGGCCTCACCGAGGGAGTTTCATCTGGCAGTGTGTTGGTCAACGTTGCCCCACACGTCCCTGTGCGACTGTGTAACCTGATGCCGAAAGAAGTTAGGCTGAAGAAAGGAGCCTGCCTCGGCGTGCTAGTGGAGGCGGAAGAGGAGCTTCAGGCCCCACAAGAGGACGACATGAGCCGAAAAAATGAACCAGCCACAGTCCAACGGATGGAGTCGTCACCAACTATGGGTCTGCCCGACCATCTGTCGTCCCTGTATGAGTCCGCCAGTGAAGGGTTGGATGAGGATCAGCGGAGGGCCCTGCAACAACTCCTGATTGAACACCAGGGCGTGTTCGCGGCCAGTGACGCGGACCTGGGGCGCTTCGATGCGGTCCAGCACCGAATCAACACTAGCGAAGGCCAACCTGTCCGACAACCGGCTCGGCGCATGCCCCTGGGCTTTCAACAAGAAGAGGAGCGGCACCTGAAGAGCATGCTAGAGGCCGGAGTGATTACACCATCCACTTCGGAATGGGCCTCTCCAGTGGTGTTAGTTAGAAAGAAGGACGGAGGTGTGCGGTGGTGCATAGATTATAGAAGACTCAACGACCTGACTCTCAAAGATGCATATCCACTGCCGCGGATCGAAGAGTGTCTGGACACCCTCGAGGGGGCCACTGTATTCTCGACTTTAGATATGCAAAGTGGATATTGGCAGATTGGAGTGCACCCGGATGATCGTGGAAAGACAGCCTTTATAACACGCTATGGGCTGTTCGAGTACACCCGAATGCCCTTCGGGCTGTGCAATGCGCCCGGCACATTTCAACGTGCGATGGAGGTGGTGTTGAGAGGGTTACAGTGGAGACACCTGCTTGTATACCTCGACGACATCATTGTGCTGGGGTGTGGAGTCGAAGAGGGTCTGCAGAGCCTGGGGAAGGTCTTGGAGCGCATCCGGGCGTACGGTCTCAAACTCAAGCCATCTAAATGCCACCTGCTGCGGAGGGAGGTCCTGTTCTTGGGGCATGTCGTGAGCGGAGACGGAGTCAGCCCGAACCCGGAGCTTGTGAAGTCTGTGAACGACTGGAGGACCCCAAGAAACCTCACTGAGCTCCAGGCTTTTCTCGGCTTGTGTAACTACTACAGACGGTTTGTGCGAGGATTTGCCCATCTGTGCAGCCCCCTCTACGAACTTCAGAAAAAGGGGGAGGAGTTTAAGTGGGGCGACACACAACAAGTAGCCTTCGAGGAGTTAAAGGCAAGACTCACCACGGCACCTCTTCTGGCATACCCCACTCGAGATGGACTGTTTCTGCTCGACACTGACGCGTCCAACACATGCGTCGGAGCTGTCCTGTCACAGATGCAAGCAGGGGAAGAAAAGGTCATAGCCTACGCCAGTGCACATCTGCAAAGCACACAGCAGCGATACTGCGTCACACGCTGAGAGCTTCTGGCTGTAGTCCGCTTCACACGGCAGTTTCGCCACTACCTGTTGGGCCGGTCGTTCATCATCCGGACGGACCATAACAGTTTGATTTGGCTGTTTCAGTTCAAGAGCCCAGAAGGCCAGCTGGCGAGGTGGATCGAGGAGCTGAGCCAGTACGACTTCAAAATCGAACACCGGCCAGGAGTCAAGCACAGCAACGCGGACGCGCTGTCCAGGTCACCCAAACCCGCCTGTGACTGCTATCATGCTGGGGAGAGTCTGGACTCGCTGCCTTGTGGAGGTTGTTCCTACTGTCACCGTGAACACCACCATTGGGCAAGGTTCAGCGACAATGTGGATGATGTGGTCCCGCTAGCGATCCGTCGAACTGACTCGGAAGAGAACACCTCCGGAGCGGCAGAAGAGGGCGTTCCACCATCGGCTCCAGGAGGAGAGGCAGGAGGCCTAACGATGTCACAACCTGTCAATGAACATCAGAATGGTGCTGAAGAGAGTGAACCACCTGCTATCAACTGGTCAGCCCAGTATTCGACCAACGAGCTAGCGGAGCGCCAGAGGGGAGTCGCCGTGCTAGCGAAGTTGCACCAGTGGAAGGATGAGGGGAAGCTACCGTCACAGGAGGAGATGGCGCTGGAAGGACCTGCTGCACGGAAGTACTGGTTGGTCTGGACGCAAGTAGAAAGGCGAAATGGAGTCCTGTACTACCGCTGGGACGAAGGAGCTGACACGCCATCCATCCTCCGTCTCATTGTTCCAACAGCGCTCCAAGAAGAGGTCCTACGTTTGTGTCACTGCGCCCTGCTGTCCGGTCACTTGGGCCGTGAGAAGACCTACCATCGAGTTCGCAGAGAGTTCTACTGGGTTGGTCTGACTGACAGTGTGAACCAGTTCGTCCGACGCTGTCCTGAATGTCAGGCGTGTAAATCCTCTGGAAGAACAGGCAGAGCTGCCTTGCAGATGTACCAGGCCGGCGCTCCTATGGACAGGGTTCACATCGACGTGGTTGGACCGCTCCCAGTATCCAAGATGGGGAACCGATACATCCTTGTGATGGTGGACCATTTCACGCGCTGGGTGGAGGTGGCCCCGATCCCCGAGCAAACTGCAGAGATCACCGCTCAGAAGCTGCTACAGGAGTTCCTCTCCAGGTTTGGAGTACCCCTGGAGATCCACACAGACCAGGGACGCAACTTCGAGAGTGCCCTGTTTCGTGAGCTCTGTGAACTTCTCCAGGTGGCCAAGACCAGAACGACCCCCTACCATCCTGCGTCGAATGGTCAAGTCGAGAGGTTCAACCGAACTCTCCTGCAAATGATCCGCTGTTACGTGGGGAAACACCAGAGCGAGTGGGACCAACACCTCCACCTCCTCGCCGGGGCTTACCGCAGCTCACCCCATGCCTGTACGGGTTACACACCAAACCGGATGATGCTTGGGCGAGAAGTCAACCAGCCGCAAGGACTCACCCTGAGGGTGCAGGAAGCCAACGTTCATCGCACTTCCCCAGCCGAGTACGTTGCTGACCTGGAGGCGAACATGCGGGACACCCACGAAGTGGCGCGCCAGCATCTCCGTGCTGCCCAGCTCAGGAACAAGAAGGACCACGACCTACGTGCTCGACAACGCACATTTCACCCTGGAGATCTAGTGTATGTCCGGGACGACACCAGGAAGAAGGGTCAATCTCCAAAGTTGAAGCCACGGTGGAGAGGTCCCGGCCTCATCACAGAGAAGATGGGAGACGTCTTGTACAGAGTCCAGGAAGGTCGTAAGGAGAGAGTCCTCCACCACGATCGACTGCTACCCTACCTCTCAGACGACGTGCCGGTCTGGATTCAGCGGAGGCGCCATGCTCTGTTGTCTGCTCCAGCACCAGCCATAGGGCCGCAGGAAACACCTGAAGGAGGTCCTCCCGCTGCTGACATGGAGGAGCCGGGGGCGCAGAGAACAGAGGAGTACGAAGGAGTGACAGAGCAGGAGGAGATCGATGAAGACCTTGATCTCTGGCTAGAGGACCTGTTCCACGCAAACGACGATGGAGGACCCAGCACACCAGGCTCCCCGGCTCGGTTCCAGCCGCTCCAACACACTGCTGCCAGCTACTCTTCAGGCGAGTCGACAATCACCCAACGTCGTGGGACAGCAGCCTGTGCTCCGGGCGGGCAGTCCAACGCCCCTGACCCAGAAGGAGACGAAGCCGACGCCGCTGAGTCCCATCTCCCGTACACCACCAGACGGGGCCGGCCAGTCCGGAGGCCCGCCTGGCTCCTAGACTAACTTTGACGGACGTGACTAGTTGACTTGGGGGTTACTAGGCTAGTCACAAGAGTCCAGTATGGATAGCGACGACCCACATTTGTTTGACGCCCTTTGTTCCGGGCCTAGTTCATTTCGCGGGTGTTCTGTCCCGTTTATCGTGTTAGATTAATCAGACTGATCTTTGTAGTCTGTTGTTCATTTATGTTGAAGGGACTCAACAGTGCTGGAGGGGGGCAGTGTAGTGGGAAATGCCTGGGGATGTACTTGGAATGTTGCACTGGGCTCGTGCAGCTAGAGGACCAATCACAGGTTAGCTCGCGCTGTCACAGACGGAACTATATTAGACACCGCGGGAGAGACAAAGCTCCAGAACTGTTTAGTAACCATATCGTAGACTGTCACCTTAGCGTGGGATAGAGCAGGGAAAGCTAGCGTATCCTGGGCTAGACAGTAGATACGTTGGCTAGCAGTGGTAGTGTTAGCAGCAGACTGCCTCGGTACCTGTAGCTAGCTGACTACCCCCGAGAGCTTCCCCAGAGAGACTGAGAGAGACATTCACCCGGTCACACCGGAGCCAGAGTACAGAGAGAGAGAGAGACACGCACCCCGGAGAGCAGCCATCCATCTCCCGCCCCGCCTAGAGCTCAGCCGCCCTGTTCCATCACCAGCCCTGGTCCCAAGGTGAGCTTGCTAACCCATTAGCACACGGCTAACTAGCTAACTAGCAGGCTAGCCCTAGCATTGGCGCAGCTATCTAGCTAACGGTGGTGAAGCCCGGTTTGTCGCACCTAAAAGTCCCCGCCTCCATCCATAGTTATCCGGGCTATAGAAAAACCGCGACACTATGCAACGCACGATGTTAGCCAGGAGAAACAGTGTTTGCTAGCTCATGCACGGGAGAGCTAGACCATCTCCGCTGGAGACTTGTATGCAGTCGCGTTGCAGCAGAAATGTCATGGATTGTTGTTTTATTTGTGAATGCAGGCAATAAAAGCCACTGTTAGGAACCCCTGGTCTGAATCTCTATCACGAACACCTGCACAAGTGAGGGTCGTTACACAAGGCAGAGTATTTACGGTACAGATAAGCTAACTTGCTAGCATATTTGACTAGCAAGGCACTCGTAAAGAGCACTGGGGTCGTACAGAAAATAAAACACGTCTTTCAAACGTGCTATAAAACCGAGTCGACTCCTATATGTTGTCAGTAAAAGACCGTATTTCGAATGACAACGGCCGTCATTAAAGTAAAGGTTAGATTAGCCTAACTACCCAAGCTAATCGGGAGCAATCGGCTAACGTAAATTGATTGAGCTAGCAAACTAAGTTAACAGTGAGAATTTACGTACACCACCTCAAACTTCTGAATGTAATCTGATTAAACATACCTTGCAATTTACACGTTTGATCAACGTATAAGAGTTTACTCTAACAAGTATATAATTAAAGCCGAATACAGGATAATGCTGAGGAGACTGCAGACAGTGGAACACCACTTCACTGTAGACCTTCACTCCCGAACTCTCTAGAACTTCTTCTTCTTCCCTAAATTTTTGTCTACTCCCGCCCCCCATCCAATCACAATAAAGATTTGCCCTTATTGACATTTGACATTAACCAATAAAACACTCCTATATTTCATACATGGTAAGTTGTACACTCGCTATGCCGCGGGTGTGCCCGCGTACATTCCAATCAAACTTGCTTAGTTTTTCTCTTTTTTTATAGGGCAGACGGGATGCGAACCTCAGACATTAGCAACTCCCTAATGACATAGTAAAACTACATGCATTTAACAACTGTACTAAACCCAGGCTTTTCTCACCCGGGCTACACCCTCCCCCTTCTAGACTTTTGATGCCCCCATCAAACAAATTTATATACTCTTGGTCGGGGCTACAGACGTAAGTGTGCATTCCGGCAAGATGAAGTTGAGTACCTAGGTCACAAGGTAGATGCTGAGAGCTTACATCCAGTGGAGAGCAAGGTGAGAGCCATAGTGGAAGCCCCATCCCCAACCACAGTGACCGAGCTGAACGCATATGTAGGCTTGTTGAATGACTATAACAAATTCCTGCCTAACCTTGCCACACACCTAGCCCCGTTATACCATCTACTAAGGAAAGATGTGCCATGGGCCTGGAACAGCTTATCAGAAGTCACAGCAGTTGCTCAAATCAGCCAAAGTTTTAGGTCACTACACACCCCCTTTGGTGACCTATCCCCCTTTGGTGACCATACTAGGAGCCAAGCTCTGGACGACATAGCTCTTGGGATCATTGGTACACGCAAGCTTCTCCAACACGGCAAGGTCGCGATCCAGGAGAAGCACGCACACACGCGCGCGCGCGCGCGCGCGCACACACACACACACACACACACACACACACACACACCGAACGCATAGTTCCCTCCAGGCTACTGCCTGGCTGAGATACAAAAAAAAAAAAAAACAAGACTAAGTCAAAACCTAGTATATGGCTGGGCCATGTATGGTCAATGTTCGAAATTATGCCCAGTTTGTGAACGGGATAGTCAGTGTTTTGTCAGCGTGATAGTTAGGGTGCTTTAACTATGCGCTCTCCCTCGTGCGTCTCAGCGCATGGAGAACTGTCTTCTCTCCTACTCTGCTCTATGCTGGATTGTTACAGTGTGTGACCAGAGATGGAAAGAGCAGCAACATATTCCATTCTTAGCGTTTCAGTAGTATCCACGAGCAGCAATAGATTCTGTTTGTTAGCATGCGATAAATGTGGAATGAGCTGGAACCGCTGCGCCGATTCATGTTGAAAGAGCAACAGCTAAAAGGGAAACTCCCACCTCCGTGTTTACTAGTGACGTCGTTGGTCGGCCGATCCATCGTGTAACTTCAGTGATGTCATCTTGTTTTATACCTTTGGAGATGTTAAATCTAGGGGTGGTGACAAAAGACAATTTAACTGTACTATTACATTCTTTAGACATGGTAGATTAAACAAAGTGTTGTTAAAAAAAAACTTCGGCGATGTCATTGGTCACCTGATCCAGTGGCCCAATCGTGATGTCTAACAGGATCACTCAGTCAGCCGCTCTAAACATGATCACTCAGAGACATTCACGGTTCTGGGCTGGCCCAGCTGGTCCAGCCAAAAAAAAAAGAAAAGAAAAAAGTGGGGGAATTATTCAATTCTTCCTTGTCAGCCAGGGGCCCTTTGGGAGGGTGGGGCCCGAGGGTGGGGCCCCCATTTCAACTGACATAGGTGAAACATAGCTGAGGCTGCCAATGATCCTGACTGATGCTTAGATTGTCTAGTAGTGTGAGGGGTGTGCAAATTTGATCTGCCCCAATCATATCAAACATTTCAAAGATTTGATATTTATGTCTTGACATCAGCATAGGTCTACAACAAATCCTGCAGTGTGTGGTGATCAGTGATTCATTCAAATACTGTTGACTAACAGCAGCCAGTGCAAAACGAGTCCACACTAGCTATATATTTCCATCAGTGTGTTTTATGCCATATTTGAAGTTGTGAATAAGAAACACTGAATTAAATCACGAAATAAAAAATCCTGAATATAGCAACAAAAAAAAGGGATTAAGTAATTCCTTGAGGCGGGAAAGTTATCATGTCGATAAAGATAAGCTGCAGCAAAGGGTGATGAAAGTGGAATTTTCTAATAAATTATAACTATGGGGGTAAAGTCAATAGCCATTGTCTCTGACATTATACCACTCATTTCATTTCATTGTTCTCTTCTTCTTTGGGATGGGTAGAATATGACCAGGTTCAGCTGAAATGAATTCATAATGATAACTCTTCCAATGGCAAGTAAGCTATCAACATTCTCCCTTCTTCATCCTCTTCCCCTGGAGTTAATACCTATAAGCAGTTGTGTTTGCTATTGTTGCAGAGTAACCATAATAACTGATTTTTATTCTTATTTTTTTTAGGACATAGTCTTGTCTTTGTTCACTGGGTGTTGATCAGTGGCACAGTGCTGTCTCACAGCAAGAAGGTCCTGGGTTCAATTGCTGGGGCAGGATTGGCAATGGGGGATATGCATGTCCTCCCCAGGTCTGTCGGTGTAAAGTGGCTGTCCCTGTCCGTGTGTACTCTGCATGTTCTCCCTGTGCTTAGGTGGGTATTCTCTCAACTAGGGGCCTTTCCTTGTGGAGTTTGCATATTCTCCCCATGCTCACATGGGTTTCCTCAAACATAAAAAAGAACCCAATAAAAACATACAGAACACTCTCCTGTCTTTTCCCTGACCGCGACATGGCTATCCATCAGGAATTTGTCCACAGGCACCGAAGGAAGGAGCTGCCCACTGCCCCTGGCTGCCCTGACCCTGGAGGAAGGACAGCAATATGGGAAAATGCAGGAGGAACATTTCTTCAGCCACCACTCCCTGTGTGCGTGTGTGCGTGTACAGTGTGTGTCAGCAATAAGATGAATAAAGTCTCTCTTCTTGCCCTTCTCCTAGTTGATGGAAACACACACTGATTCACGTGTTTAATTTACTTTTCAGGGATTCTCTTAAGATTGGTGCAACATTTGCATGGAAATATAGTGAGTTGAGAAAGAATTGAGAGAGTATTTGAAAAATGGTGCAAGTGAAAACAACACACACACACACAAAGAAAAACTATTTGATAACATGTTTTCTGTCCATTTGTTTATTCATTCATTTTCTCAGCCCCATTTTATCTATTTCAGAATCACAGGGGAATAGAAATTATTGGGCACAAGTGGGGTTGACATGATCCAGGACACATTCTCAATCAAATTTACACTTATGAGAATTCAGAATATTTCCAATAGACAAGCAAAAGTGTCATCTGGGACAATTTTGTTTGTAAAAATACAGAATTATATTGATCTTGCAATTGTATTGTGAAAATGTGAGAACATTGTACGTAGTCAATAAAAAAACATTTCCCATTATTATATTCATTGTTAAAATCAGTCGTGCAGTTCAGTGTCTGAACCGGTGAAAAATGCCTCTTGTGAATATTCAAGTAACAAACAAAGAGTGCTGGATTTGCTTTTGGTGCAAATACAGTGGCGAGTGGTGTGTTAAAGATTATTTTTGGTGATGAGAGTAAAAACATTGTCTAAGAACTTTATATGAAAAGGCCATCAGTATGCATTCAGGTACATGCTGAGGTGTCTGAAGACTTGGAGA
Source organism: Lampris incognitus (assembly GCF_029633865.1). Taxonomy (NCBI): domain Eukaryota; kingdom Metazoa; phylum Chordata; class Actinopteri; order Lampriformes; family Lampridae; genus Lampris; species Lampris incognitus. Next base: position 38,949,271 of record NC_079214.1, read on the forward strand.
AATTATGTTCTGGTGTGTGAGTATCCTGAAGTGATGCTCAACTATCATAAAACGGGATGAAAAAGAACTATTGACTTGAAAAATAGTTTCTTGCGAAGAAAACAGCACAAAAAAAGCACGTCACATGACTGAGATGAGACAAAACAAGAGCAAAACATATTCACACTGTGCACTAAAACAAATGAGGTTTCATTCTGTACCGAAATAAGCAATAGAATAACAGACTGTAGCTATGTGCACACACTGCATCTGTAATAAGCACCCCACCTTCTGCATTAAGGATATGTGCTGCAAAGGAACCTTTTTTCCTGATATCCACTTCTTGTACACCTTAACTTTTTTTTTTAATTCCAATCGTAAGTCTCTCATTCAGGATTTGGTTTGAAGGGTTGGGTGTTAAGTACTAAAACCACAGATGAGAAGAGGCTTATGTTAAAGGAGTCATCCTGAGACACTCACCCACCTCCTTTAAGAGGAGAGACACCATAAGTGGGAGAGAGAAAGAGAGAGAGCAGTGGCTATCTCCTCACTTAACCCCCTCCCCTGCCGACTTGCACTCCCTTGAAACACTTGTCATAGACTTATACAAATGCTTAGCTCCTGCTAGCCAGCCAGCCAGGCAAATGCCTCCGAGACAAGACTATGTGTGTGGGGTTGGGGGGTGAGAGATGGGAGGTTGGGGAGAGATTCAGAGAGAGAGAGAGAGAGAGAGAGAGAGAGAGAGAGAGAGGAGAGAGAGAGAGAGAGAGAGAGAGAGAGAGAGAGAGAGAGAGAGAGAGAGAGAGAGAGAGAGAGAGGACCTAAATCAGAGTGAGTGCTAGAAGAGAGTAAGTCAGTGATAGAGAGAGAGATGAGGACAGAGAGCGCGATCTGGTTTTAAAAGCGGTAATATCCTCTAAGCATTTTCTATCAGTGGGGCGACAAAGCAAAGTGAAGCCCAGGTATTAGCTCTCTCTCTCTCTCTCTCTCTCTCTCTCTCTCTTCTCTCTACCTCTCTCTCTCTCCTCTCTCTCTCACCTCCTCTCTCTCTCTCTCTCTCCATCTCTCTCTCTCTCTCTCTCTCCCTCTCTCTCTCCTCTCTCTCTCTCTCTCTCTCATCTCTCTCTCTCTCTCTCTCTCTCCTCTCACTTGCTCTCTCTGTGTGTGTCTCTCTCTCTCATTTGACTGCATGCCTTCTCTACCTGTCGCTGTCTATTTTAAGCCATTCCTTCAACATAGCGTGTCAAACAAGCCTAAAATCCCTGCTAATACTAGTTACTCCTGAAACACTGATCTTACTGTTTGGCTTTTAGCTTAGACAAGTTCTTTCCCTGCTTCCTTTTCAAAGGAAAAAAGTTAAAGGGGAAAAAAAGTGTTCTGACATTGCCTTTACATTTTGAGCTCATTAAATCCCTGGATCTGTCTCACTTCCACCTGGAATTTTTTTTTTTATACCTAGAGATAAGCCAAATTAATATGAACTCGCCAGGGCCGGTTTTAAATGCTTCATGTTATCCAAAGCCCTCAGCTCCATCTTTGTCTCCCTCAGTCTTTCTCTAAGTTATCATGGGGCCTCGTGATAGCCTTTAAAACTAGCAGGGTGAAGTGCTTTAATTAAAACTAGTACCGTTCCCCAGGAAAACGGAAAGGGAAATAGAGAGGGGATCGACTCCATAATTTATCAAACCAAAGGGCTTACTCAGCCATGGGCTGAAAGAAAAAAAAGAGTGAGAAAATATTTCTTATAACTGCAATCCTGAAGATAATGTATATTTAGCTTACTGACATCTATGATGATGGTGGAGTTTGCATTGGTGTTTGTTTGGCCACTCTACTCTTAGAGATCAAAAATGAAACAGGGTTGCCAGGTGCTGTTGAATCAGCACCATACCCACAGCCAAACAAAAAAAATATATGGTTGAACCTGAGTTTTAGCCACTGATGTTGTAGTATCTGTTAGCACGGTTCTTCCACAAGCGTCCTCCTGTAAAAGGATTGCTTGTTTGGCCCTTTTTCGAAACTAGTCACTATGTGCCATAAAGATGGTAAAGATGTGAATAATAAGTGCTGTATCATATTTCCCTCTGAAAGACCTACCTGACAACCATCCATTGTCTAAACCCACTTAAAACAGTTCAGGGTCCCAGGGGAATGGAGTCATTCCCAGCATGAATTGAGTTAAAAGGCAGTGGACACCCTGGACAGGTTGCCAGTCCATCAGAGAGGGACCTTATACACAGCCACTTACAACTATGGGCAAGTTAGAGACTTCAATTTACCTAACATGCATGTCTTTGGACTGCAAGAGGAAACCCAAAGAAGAGAGAGCATGCAAACGCCACACAGGTGGGTCTAAATCAAACCCAGAACTCTCTCGCTGTGAGGTAACAGTGCTAACTACAAAGTCATTATCACGCACATATCTAACTAACCAATAAGAAGAAGAAAGAAAGAGAAGAAAGAAAGCCACTTTATTTTGTCATTGTACAGGTTACAATGACTTTATTCTCTGCATTCATTCCATGCCATTCTATAGGAGCAGTGGACAGCTGCAGCACCAAGTGACCAACTCCAGTTCTTCTTTCCATTGCCTTGGTCAGGGGCACAGACAGGAGTATTAACCCTAACATGCATGTCTTTTTGATGGTGGGAAGAAATTGGAGTACCTGGAGGAAACCCATGCAGACACGGGGAGAACATGCAAACGCCACACAGAAAGGACCTGGGACAGCCTGGGGTTCAAACCCAGGACCTACTTGCTGTGAGGCAACAGTGCTAACCACTGGGCCACCATGCTTAAATAAACAACTACTGCATTGGGAGGTTTGTGGATTAGCTGTTGTCCAACAGCATCTCTATATTACGGGCCAGTGGGGCCTGGCCCAACCAGATGTCACGTGGAGCAATGCACGACATGATCAATAATTCACTGTAGCAAGTACTAACAGTGTTTATTACATTATAGCACATGTATTATATATATGAAAGCGGCAGTGCTGTCCAATACATGCCAAATATCTTCCTGTATCTGTTGCGTAAAGGTCAGTAAAGGTCCTAGCAGTCTTCATTTGGTGAGGATGCAGCCGGCCCATCAGCGTTGGCTTAACCAAGTGAGCAGTTGAAAACACTGTGCGCATGCTCAATGCACTTTCAGTAATGAGCTGTGAGGCACGATCATGTTGTTCTCATGCTGAGAGCAGCCAATAAAAGTAATGAAATGAATGATGTACGTCAAGACGTTTAGCAAACGTTTACAGTATCGGCATTGCTACACAGCCAGCCATTGTTAGTCATCACAGTTATGTTAGCCACTACTAGCAGCAAGGCAATATAATGAATCAAGTCAACAATTTAATAAAAGTTAAATTTAGTATCCTGCCATTAGAGCAAAAATTCGAGATCAAATGTTTGGGACCACACCAGCCAGAGGAATTCAACATCATTCATTCTGGGATGGACAAAAAAGGCTCCCTCAGTCCAGAATGGTTCGAGGGAAAAACATGGCTAACTGCAAGTGCAGCTAAAAAAAAAATCACTCTTCTGCTTTCCTTGCCTGCTCTTTTGGGGGGGACACTACTTGGACTACAACAGGATTCAATGATTTGAAACATCTTTCAGAATAACTGGCCAAACATGAAACCAGTGGTTTGCATGTTGATAATGCTGTTAGATTAGGTTTGCTTGGAGAGGCTCATATCGCACCTCAAATTGATGCCGCTGACAAATCTGCTATTGAGCTCCACAATCAGCAAACAGAAGAGTACAAGTATGTTCTTGATAGAATAATAACATGCCTAAAACTTTGTGGCAAATGCAAAATTGCTTTGCGAGGCTGTGATGAATCCTCAGCTTCACTGAACCCAGGCATTTTCAAGAGTATTTTTGAGACAATGTGTGAGGGGGATTTTAGACGTAGATGACATTACGATTCACAGCTGTACTTCAAAGGCACCTCAGCCACTATTCAAAATGAACTTTTAGACTGCGTGTTCAGTGTATACCAGAAGGAGGTTGCCAAGCAGGTGTCAGAGGCTCCTTTCGTTGCTGTTCAAGCGGATGAGACAGCGAACGTGTCCTGGAAATCGCAGATGGTAATTGTGCTACACCACATGGAACGACAGTGAAAGAGAGGTTTTGGAGATTCAGTGAGGTGAGGGACAAAACAGCTTCTGGTCTTGCTAATGCTATAAAAGACACCCTCAAGCCATTAGGCCTTACGGATAAATTAATCGAGCAGACCTACGATGGTGCGGCAGTGATAAGTGGGCACATCAGTGGGGTTTAGACACTGACAAAGGAGTTTTATCTGAACCATAATTTGTGCATTGTTACGCACATCAGCTAAACCTCACTCTGAAGCAGGTTTGCTCAGCAAGACTATGTGATTTGAAAGTGTTATTTGCTTTTGCTACTTTTTTTTTCCAATTCACCCAAAGAAACAGCTGCACTATCAGCCACTCAATGGAATGTCAAAAGCAGAACAATGAATGTTGTTTGGGAGAACCATGTGGATATCAAAGACTTTCTAGATAAGATACGAACAGAACCTGGATGGGACAGTGTTACAGGGATAGCATACTCAAAGCCTACAGCCTCTCCATGCATCTGGAGGATCAGAAATTTGTAGTTTTTGCAGTTTTTCTACAAGCCGATGTCAGAAGTCGACATTCTGTATAACATACTGCAAAAATGAGACGCAGATGCAGCCACGATCAACCGTGCAATGAAAAGCTTCAAAATGAGCGTGGGTCAGCTGAGAGAGAGAGAGAGGATATAATATCTCAGGGGAGAGAAAACACTGGGACTAAACGGAGAAAAATAAATACTGCTGCTGTAATGAAGGAGGCTTGTGACACTGTGGTAGTGCAGGTAGAAGAGGGATTTTGCCAGAGCGATCACCTTATCACAGCACAACTTGTCGACTGCACACTCTTCAGCAAGTTTATCAAATCGTTTCCCAGTAATGAACTTGAATGTGCAATCAAAATTTAGCCAATAGCAAATAAAGTTAAGCTAGAAACTGACTTGAAGTCGCAGTACAGTCACTCTGAGTTGCATGTGGGAAATACACTGTCTCTGCTTCAGTTAATTCATGAACACAACCATCTTTCAGGATGCCTTATCTGAAACAGTTACACTGCTAAAAATCCCAATCACTGCACCAATGACCACTGCTGAGTCAGAGAGAAACTTTTCAATGTTGAAAAGGATTAAGACATTTACACGCAACACCATGGAGCAACAGAGGTTCAATGCACTTGCTATGCTGTCAATTTAAAAATGAATTAATTCATGGATTGGTGGACGTTGACAGAACAGTAATTGACAAGGTTGCCCAGATGAAAGATTGTCATGCATCTCTTCTTTTCAAACAGTGAACGTCACTGGTGAGTCTATTTTGCAATTTTGTATTATTACAATGCGTGTTATTTTGGCTCTAGGTTAAGGCACAGAAAGCAATGGGTTTCCCTGCTCTGCAATGTTGCTTTGAATGTTATTACAGTTGCAGACCACAATGATAATACACTGCTTGATAACTTAGGATTTGTAATGTGATGCTGTATAACAGGCAGTACAGTGGCACAGTGGTTAGCGCGGTCACCTCAAAGCAAGAAGGTCCTGGGTTCGAACCCTGGGGTTGTCCAGCCTTGGGGATCATCCCAGGTCATCCTCTGTGTGCAGTTTGCATGTTCTCCCTGTGTCTGCATGGGTTTCCTCCAGGTGCTCTGGTTTTCTCCCACAGTCCAAAGGCATGTAGGTCAGGTGAATCAGCCATACTAAAATTGTCCCTACGCGTGAATGTGTCGGCCCTGTGATGGACTGGTGGCCTGTCCAGCGTGTCTCCCCACCTGCTGCCCACTGACTACTGGGATAAGCTCGATCACCCCATGACCCCGATTTGGATAAGTGGCTTGGATAATGGATGGATGAATGCTGTATAACAAGGTAATATACAAGTTGGGTGAGATCAAATGCCGTTATTGATGATGTCACTCATATCCCTGTCTCTATTTCTGCTAACTCCCGCTCCACGTTACATTAATATGTGCATTTGTGAATTCATTGATGAGATGTGTTTGTGTTTGGATTCACTGAGCAAGTAGATTTATGTGTAGTTTCAATGACGTGTCGGATGCTGCCCATACAGAGATAATTGTGCCCCACCAGACATTCTGTGCCAGAGATGCCACTGCTGTTGTCTCAAATGCACCAGCGACAGGAAGCATCACAACAGGCACAATTTTTTTACATGTTAATCTTCACGATAGAAACTTTAAATACAACTGTTATGAATGGACACTAAAAAACATACCCAAGGAGGAATAGTACACAAAAAAACCTTCTAAGGAACAGTTTCACATTAAGCCATTTTGCCGTCTTGTCTATATGGCATCTTTTGAGCCCACCATGTTCTACAGCCAGATTCAATTTTAAAAAGATTTAACAAAATAAAAGCCGTCCTGTCTGTTTCTTTTGTCAGTCAGAATAAACAAAGATATTTTTATCATACTTTTTATTGAATTAACCCCCCTCTTCCACCACACACACCACCTGCAATGTTGCACTTAACATCATGGAAAAACTGCCATACAAGCCATGTAAATCAATCTGACTTATATTGCTTTAAACTTTATGCAATATACTCTCGGCTTTCATTGCTTCTATAATACACATTAACATACTGCCTACAAAAACATGCAGAGAGAAGCGGCATGTACACACACATGCACATGCTTGCACATGAAAGCATTTGCACACACATACACGTGTACACGCACACAAGCAAGCACACACACAGGAAATCTATTGACTGTGTTTCTCTTTGCCAAGGAATTCTTTCTGAGTCAAAGATAATACAATTCATTTTTTCTTATTTCCTTACAATACATCTTCCAGTTCTGCCTTTTGCGTGCATGAAATTCATTTTCTAATGGAAATATTTGTTTTGTAAATCAAATATGTATTATGCACAGAATGCAAAGCACAAATTAAATTATGTTAATGAAATGAAAGAGATATGAAATGCATATTTCATGGACAAAACATAACCCCGGCGAACAGCCATTTCTTGATAAAATCTTTAAACACAATCTCATTCGGAGAAAGACATATTGCCATGGCAGATAGCACCTCATTAAAATGGTCTCCTTTAATATCAGTGCTTAGTATATATGGGATTGTAAATAACCACTGGGGAAGAAGAACCAATAATGAAATACTGTCTTTAATAGCTTGCCATTGATGTCAGCATAAAAAGTCTACTAGAGGAATATTGGAAATTGGGTGCACACACATATACTCAAAAGCTGTAAATGATTGCATATTTAAATAGAGCTGACTAAGGAAAAGATGATATAGATATTAGTAATAGGCAGAAAATTATGCTGACCATACACAATTCTGCACAAAAAAAGAAGCCCAGACTGTTTTAAATTTTATATTGGTTACACTTAATGAATAATAGATTCTGTGGCTGTTGTTGTGCAGTCCATGATGTTAATAAAAGCCTAAGAATAGGGGCCCCTGCTCTGCCCAGCCGACTAGCAAATGAACTAGTCTCGCTTTTCAGCAGAAATAAATACAGCAATAAATACAAAAGGATGGGGGGATAGAAGTGAGAAATACAGGAAAAGAGATACAATAACAGATAGATGCAGAATGGCATAAGCAGGGAAAATGGAGAAAATGGGAGAGGAAGACTAAGAGGAAAACAGCACAGATGTAGATTTGCTGCAACATGGCAGAGGTCAGAGGAGGGTCGTAAATGTACTTGACCCGGGTTACTCTGACCACTGATAAATATCTTTAATTGTTTAAGGATATCCAGTTACCAGCTGCTCCCTATAAACCAAATACTTGGCCCAGAAATCAAGGACAAGTAGAACAGGATCCAGCCTCGTTGTGCACATCCTCAATGTCATTTCTGGACACAAATTTTCCTCAGTGGTAAATCTACACTGCTCCCTGTTTAATGGATAAGCCCACAACAACTCCTCTCCTAAGCAATGGAATAAATGCAAAGCACACGAGGATACGCTGTTAGTAAGTTAGTGGAGGGAATTGCAAACTGACTGTGCAGCCAATCTACACACCTACTCTAACCATTATTAACCCTTCATAGTATATTATTATGTTATGAATTATTTATGTAGTCCTTGTAAAGAAACAGCAACAACGGGATAAAATGGAAAGAACTCTGATGGAAATGTGAGCTAATGAGGCCGTCTAAATAACTTCCCGTCAGTCAAAGTAGCTGGAAACACAGGGAAAACGTGGTAAAATTGAGGTCAAGTCTACTTTTGTATTGTTTTGTATTGCTGCATAACATTCGGGGCTATGTGTAATTCTCACTCCTGGCACCCCCGAGAGAAACTTATTATACAAGTAGGTATGAAATTGTGGTCATTCTGTTGATTCTTAAATATATATATATATATATAAACAGATTAACAAATGGAATTAGTGATCTGAATTACAAATACATAATTTGAGTATAAAATAGAAGGCACTTAACTGAGCATCACATGCATAAAAACGACTGTTTTGTCTCTACCATAAATATGTGGACACCAGACATTTGGGTGAGGATGGGATATCACAAACGTAAGGATATAACTAAGATAATCGACTGACATAAAGAACCTCCCACCACATTAGCTTTACTGACCATCCGTCCAGCGCAAGTATCTGAAGGGCAAATCTGAGATGAAATGTATTGATTATGGTCTAGCAGGTACCCGTCTTTAGCAAACATACGTATAAGCATCTTTTTAAGCATCTTCAACAAAAGGCAAATACTGTATATGCATCAGGAATCAGAACAGTTTGAAATTCCAGAATTTGTGCTTTGAAATATTAACGCCACTGACAGATACCGATTTTACTTAGTCCAGAGACCTTTTTTTTTTCCCTGAATAAACCCGATAAATGTTCCACATCAAGCTCATGCTGGGCTCCTTTCCCATCACACAGTTGCACACTCTCTCTCTTTTTTTTCTTTTTTTAATCTATGTTGTGACAAGGGCATGCATGGCTATTTCTAAACACCTTTCAATGTCATTGGAGTGCTTTATCCTGTAAAAAGTAATCAGATTAACGATTTTTAATTGTGTTTTAGATAATTGTCATTCTGCAGCTCTCCGTATCATGGAAAGGGAGGGCTAGGCGACACATTGAGAGCATTTGGGAGGGAGAAAAGTGAGAGCGGTAGAGAGGGAGGAAAAGGGATGATAGGAGAGAGAGGAAGATGAGTCACAGGAAAACAGAGAAAGAAGTATGCTCCGAGAACACTGGCTCTTTTGTGCATAACCTACACTGGGATTGCATGGTCTGAGGGAGGAGAGAAAGAAGGAGAGAAAGTGAGAGAGATAGAGAAGTAAGCCAAAGGGATATGCGAGGTAGTAAGAGATAAGAGACATAGCGAGAGAATGCGATGAAGACAAATATGATGGTAGAAAAAGCAGGGCATTAGGGGAAAAAAAGAATTATCAGGGTCCATCTAGTGTTGGTAGCTAGTGTGAGGAGGAGTTTTAGGACGGTTTTAGAGGAGTCCCAGTGGGGAGGAGAGTTTGCAGAGGAACAGGCCGAGTCCTGACAGGAGGTCACCACACTCAATCACTTCTTATCAACCTCACATTACACACCTAATTTACCTCCCAGTCCTCTCCCTTTCCACCCCCCTGCTCTGCACCCCCTACCCCTCCCTTGACCTCCCCTCCTCTCTTTCTACTTCTCCTCTTCTACTCCTCTTTTCCCCTCGTCTTAACCTCCTTTCCTGCCCTCGTTCCGTCTCCTTACCTCCTATCCTCTCATCATCTTCATTTTATTGGACTGCCTCAGCAGGCACAGGAAGTCCATCCTTGGTAAAAAGACTAGAAGTGCATAAAGAGGGGTTAATATTTCGCTCTTTGCAGCAGTGAGTATTGATTCAAATTGTGCTTTACTCAAGAATCTGTACAGTTTATGTAGCTGAACACACGAGTATGTTATGCTTGTGTTAAGCTAAATGCAGCTGATTATTGAATAAAAGAGAGGAGATACGTACTTATACACACTCATTGTGATGGTCACTGAAATAAAGCTAAGCTTTATACATTTCCAGTGGTTCCCTCACATTTCATTTCAGTGTTCTCTACCATTAGGTCATTACGGGCACACATTGCATCTCCATAATGTGTTCTACCTCACTTGTTTGCACTTTTAAAAAACTTGCAGTAGGCAGACACAGGCTAAAAAAAAGTGTTTGTGTTTTCCAGTATTGTTTAATTTCTGCTGTGCACGGATCCCCATTCACTTTGTTACTGTCACTTCTCCCATCAACAAGATCAAACGGCCTGTCGATAACATGTCATATGGTTTATGCTGGAGTGAGAACAGCAATGCGTCTACAGTTCAGCTCCTATATTTGTTAAACTTAAAGCAGTATTTCACTTTTTACAATTTTCAATTCACTTTTATCCTCATGTGAATTCCCAAGCTGTCAATCACCAACATTTGCTACCCCAGTAATGAGGAGGTGCTGTTGCTCGCAACTCAAAATGTTGCCTATTTGCAGCTACACAAAGCAAACGGTGTTGCGGGGGGCTTTAATGCCTGCATTGAAATCACAGCTTTTCCACACTTGTAGCGTCAATGTCACATTGTCGCATGTATTGAAGGATGAAAAACATAGTCAGTTTCATTTGCGAACAACATTTTCACATACTATGCTCATATGAGAGACAGACAGACAGACAGAGACAGAAAGACAGACAGACAGAGAGAAAGACAGACAGACAGAGAGAAAGACAGACAGACAGACAGACAGACAGACAGACAGACAGACAGACAGACAGACAGACAGAGAAGCAGACAAAGACAGACACAAACAGACAGACAGAAGGAGAGAGAGGCAGACAGAAAGACAGACAGACAGAGAGAGAGCAACAAACAGACAGACAGACAGACAAACAAACAGACAGGCAGACAGACAGAAAGACAGGCAGGTAGGCAGGCAGACAGACAGACAGACAGACAGAGAGGAAGCGAGAGAAGCAGACAGAAAGACAGACACAAACAGACAGACAGACAGAAGGAGAGGGGGGCAGACAAAAAGACAGACAGACATACAGAGAGAGAGGCAGACAGACAGACAGACAGACAGAAAGACAGACAGAGGTATAGTACATACAGATAAGCTTAATGGATTTCTCCTTGGGAAAGTTCTCCTATTTCCAAGAGGCAGTATGACACTTTGCGTTTTACAATACCAAAAGAAGTGCAGAAGCACATGTAGATCTACATGCTATCTACATTAAACAGGGTGCAATAGTTTAAAAAACAAAGGATTAATATGTCTCTTCATGATATGAAATATATCACTTCAAAGTGAGGAAATATCTCTTCACAGCCCATCACTGTTTCATAGCTGCTCTCTCAAACCCTTGTCCTCATCAGTCCCTCTTCTCTTCCTCCACACTGAGCATGAGAAACTTGGAAAGTGTAGACAAAGGCTATATTGTGATGAGTTGACACATTGTCTGTGATTGGAGGACAAGAGAGAAAGGAACAATGGCACAATGGGCCTCCATTTTCTAAAAGCTTAAAAAAAACAGGAAAGGGAAAGTTCTGGAAGAAAAGAAATGATGGTTCAAAATGGGACCATGCACATAAGCATTTAACAATTCAACTTTCCCTTTGAACCACTGACGAAAATATCACAGACAAAAGGATACCCACAATAAATTTGGTGGTAGAGAGAGGTGACCTTGTTAGGTAATTAACATCTTATCCTGAGTTTAATTAGACAAACTAAATCAATTCAACCTAAGTATAAAAGGAGGGCACTTCTGAAAACAGGGAAAAGAAAAAGGAGGAACAGTCTATTTTAATTGTATGAAAGCATTAAAAATGCACCTGTTCGCCGGCAAATTGCCTCACACATGGAAATCCACAGAGAGATGCAGCCCCTATTCAAAATAGCATCAAGTTGTTAAGATAGCTATTTATGTGCTTGGGAACATGGAAAAGGAAAACAGAGGAGAGAAAAAATCCAAATTATGTTCCTTGTTGTTTGCAGTCCCTCTTGTTAGGGATTCTAAACAACGCTTCGGAAACTTTTTAGATTTAGTGCTCTGTGTCTCTGTTGACTTGTCTTCGCCAGTCAAACCCTGTCTTAACCCCCTTTGGTGTGCGGCAAACACACTCATCCTCCCCACAATAATTTCCTTGATGTTTTCATCCTCTCTCTTCTCTCTTTTTGCTGTCTTTCTTCTCTCTCTCCACTCTTCTCTTGAATCCCTGAGCCATTCGTTTATTTGCATCTGGTCCAAAAATATAAAAAATGAGCTCCGTTTCTCATCAGGATGGTGTTGAGTGGCAGGCCGGTGACAGGCGTCTGTATATGAATCATAGATTCATCAGGAATTTAATTGAGACTGGGTCCAGAGGTCGTGGAGTTAACGTAGCAGGGAAGCGCTGGCCTCGTAACCATGATTGATAGCATGACAATACCCGTCTGACACTGCACTGGCACTTTCACTTGTGTGCGTACATGTCTATGTGTGTGTGTGTGTGTGTGTGTGTGTGAGCACGCGCACGTGTGTGTGTATGTTTGTGTGTGTGTTTGTGTTTTCTGGGTTGGCATACAGGAGTAGTATTTCAGATAGCTTGTAATCTCGGTTGCCACCAAAGTTAACCCAAACTGAGGACCTATGGATGACTGCTGAAGGATGCACATCTGGAGCTTTGATCAACCTGTATAGTCTCCCCACAACTGCATCCAGGTCGTCATCAACAACTATGAGAAGAAACAAGACCCTGAAAAAAGGAATTTACTGAATGTTTTTTTTTTAATTTTGTATTCCTTTGTTTAATCATGCAAAATGTCAAATACCAATAATATTGTCTCACTTTAAAGGCCATCTCCTAGAAATACATCATGGTGGTGTACTGTTTCTGAGATTAACTTGTTGTTTATCATTGTTCACCTGCAAAGTGACCCTCTGCAGCCAATGGTTTCCTAAAGCCTCTCAGAAGCCATGTAACCATCAACCTAAACATTGTCTAATGTTACAACATCCTGCACCATCCTCACTTTCACCACTGAGCATGTCTCTAGCAAGGCCCGAATGCACCAGAGCCTGTTGATGTGCATCAAGGATGCTCCTATTCATTTCAATATAAGATCCATACACCGATGGGGACTAGCCTTGAGTTGACAGGCGTCTGCCTACTTGGCATGCCACAACTGCTCAGCACACTGCTTTATTCTTTAGTCTAAATACCCCTACAGATTTTTATTTAAATTGGGAGAAGGTTATGTTTGTGCTTTATACAGCAGTTTTTCAAATTCGTCACGAAAGTTGTTTGACCTGCTGCTCTGCTTCTGTGCACAGTAACACACAACAGTATGTATTACACAATAACACACAGCCTACTACAAAATAACACACAGCAGTGTGTATTACACAATAACACACAGCCTACTACACAACACATAGCAGTGTGTATTACATTACATTGAGGAATCTGGGTGTGATCCTGGATGACCAACTGTTGTTTGCTGAAAACGTTACATCGGTTTCTCGCTCCTGCAGATTTCTCCTCTATAACATTAGGAGGATTCGCCCATTCCTCACCGATGAGACAGCACAGGTGCTCATCCAAGCTCTGGTCATCTCCTGGCTGGACTACGGCAACTCCCTCCTTGCTGGTGTCCCGGCGTCGGCCGTCAGACCTCTGGAGCTTGTTCAGAAAGCTGCAGCTTGTCTGGTGTTCAACTGTCCTAAGTTCCTCCACACAACTCCCCTTCTCATGTCCCTACACTGTAGGGGGCCAGTAGCTGCTCGCATCCAGTTTAAGACTCTGGTGCTAGCCTACAGGACAGTGAAAGGAACAGCTCCTTCCTATCTCCAGGCCATGGTCAAGCCCTACTCCCCCGCCCGACCATTTCACTCTGCTGTCTCAGGACACCTGGTTGCCCCGTCGCTCAGAGGCCTTTGCTGCCGATCGACCCGGTCACAGCTCTTTTCTGTCCTGGCCCCACAGTGGTGGAAGGAACTCCCAACTGATGTCAGAACAGCGGAGTCGCTGCTCATCTTTCGGCGCAGGTTGAAAACTCACCTCTTCAAGAACTACTACCCTGTTACTTGTTCTTAGCATTTGTTGTATTCACTCATTTAAAAAAAAAAAAACTCTTTCTTGCACTTTTACTGGTTTTGCTCTTAGATGCTTGTTTAGATGCACTTATGACCTCTGATGACTAGTAGTTCTCCTGATTTCCTACGTTAAATGCACTTATTGTAAGTCACATTGGACAAAAGCATCGGCTAAATGACTGTAATGTAATGTAATGTAATGTAATGTAATGTATTACACAATAACACACAGCCTACTAAACAATAACACACAGCAGTGTGTATTACACAATAACACACAGCCTACTAAACAATAACACACAACAGTGTGTATTAAACAATAACACAGCCTACTACACGATAACACACAGCAGTGTATATTATTCAGTAACACACAACAGTGTGTATTACACAATAGCACACAGTCTATGACACAATAACTCACAACAGTGTGCACAGTAGGCTTTGCTTTCAGTGCTTGGGTTAATACAGCAGGATAAAAGGAAAAAAATGAAACCAAAAAACAAGGACCTTTTTATCATTCAGCTGTGTGCAGATAAGAATAAATGTTGTAGTTAAACAAACATTAGACCCAGAGAGGATGTCATTTGTCTGTAGTAAAAACAGCGGTTCCTGAAGTGGCTAGGCTGTGATGGTAGGATCGCGGTGCTTGTCTCTCCTCAGCCCATCTCATCCAGCAGGTAGTGAGCATCTAAAGAGAGACCTGTAATTGGCCACAATTGACACTTTGGTAACACAACCCTAACCTGTGGCCCTCCCAAGTGGAGCCCTTTTCTCTCTCTGCTTTATCAGGAAGAAGAAAGAAGAATGTGAAGCTGGGGAAGAGAAAAGGAAAAAGAGAAAGACAGGGACGGGGGAGGGGTGGAAAAAAAAGAGAGAGCAGGCCACCATGAAAAGAAGACGAGGAACAAAACCACTCCACCTTGCATGAGACGAGCTCCGATTGGCAGCGCTTCATCCGGCTGCAATTATACCGACTAATTAGAGTTTCACAATTTTCTTGTTTGAAGTATAAAGAAACGACAATGGAGGCCATGTGAAAAGCTCTAATGCAGAGCGTAATGGCGTAAAAAATCCAAGGCCTTAATCCAACGCTACCATGTGCCCCACACGATAACATAGAAGGCAAACATTAAAGAGCAGAAGGGGATATAGTGGCAAATAACTAAAGTGTGTCGTCTTTCAATCCTCCCTTCGTTCCTTCCTACCCTCCTTACATCCCACCTTTTCTCTTTTTTTATTTTCAGAGCATTTTTTTTTATTTCATACCATCTGGCCCTCTCATCTTCCCCCATAAAAAAAAGAAAACTAATTCATGTTCCGAGTCATCCGCATGATGAATAGTGGAGGTCCAGGTGCTACTGGTGTAAAGAAAAAATAAAAAAAGAAGCAAAGTGAGAGAAGGAGAGAGCAACAGAAAGAAAGAGAGAGAGAGAAAGTGTGCGGGAGAGACAGACACTCAGAGAGAGAGAGAGAGAGAGAGAGAGAGAGAGAGAGAGAGAGAGAGAGAGAGAGAGAGAGAGAGAGAGAGAGAGAGAGAGAGAGAGAGAGAGAGAGAGGTGGAGACAGAGAGGGGCAAGAAAGAAACAGGTAGAGAAAGAGAGAGACTGACAGACCCAGACAGGAGAAATTATATTTGTGTACAATCTCACATTATCAAAAGGGCCTCAATGTAAAGGGAACCAAGGATCAGAGAGGTGGTCTTCACCGCATTAATAATTATGCATTAAATTCCATTTTCGAAACAACAAGGGATGTCAGAGGACAGACAGGGAGGGCTGATGATGGAGAGCACGGAGGATGAAGAATGGAAGAGAGGAGAGAAGGAGTGAAGAAATACAGCTGTGTTTTTGTGCAGTATGAAGGTCACAAGCTTTTGTGCCAGGAGTTGTGACTTACGCCACCCACACAAGCGTTTAACCCTTTGCACCTTTAATGTAAGGTACCGGCAAGAAAAAACATGCTGTCTTGCTTTCACAGGCTCTCTATGTCTGCATCCCTCTCCTTCATTCACTCCTTTTCTTTCTGTTTTTATGTCTCCCTCTCTGTCTGTCTATTTTACTCCTTCCCATCTTTCCTGGGTGTCTGTTTTTCTCAAATTCTCACTCTTAATCTGTCTGTATCTCTCTCTTACTGTGTTGCTGTGTCTCTCTCCGTTTCTCTCTTTCTCATCCTCCTTCTCTTGCTTAAAAGTTTTCTATGGAAGGGAATTCAATCATCATAATGAATCTGAGTCCTGGCAGCAATCTTCTTCACATAAAGACATTCTAAAAGGTTATAGAATTGGCAAAATGAATTGCCTGAAGGCGGCAAATGGCCATGTGTGTGTGTGTGTGTGTGTGTGTGTGTGTGTGTGTGTGTGTGTGTGTGTGTGTGTGTGTGTGTGCATGTGTGTGTGTGTGTGTGTGTGTGTGTGTGTGTGTGTGTGTGTGTGTGTGTGTGTGTAACTGTGTCTTAGCAGCTGTGTACATACATGCATGTTTAGTTCTTAGTTCTTAAATTTGCATGGGTGTGTGCATGTGCATGTGTCAAGTGTGTGACAAGGGAGTCAACATGGGAAGGGGTATTCTTGGACATGAGGTAGGTGTGACATTTAGTGAACATCATCAGATATCATTGTGTGTGCTTTGACCAGATCTGTTAATTTAAGAAGACAGCAATGTGATCTTGACAAAGCCCTCTAGTTTGTATGGATCCTCTTCATGCCTCTGCTCTCTTGGCACATTAATTTGTTATCTCAACTCATCTCATCTCTGAATCAGACTTTTACTCTTTCTATTCAATTCCTTTCTCTCCCCAACTCTCTTCACTGTCCCTCTCTTTGTTTCACTTCATTCCTGCGCCCCCTTGTACAAGAATGAGGTGTCATCAAATGTCTTGCTCCCATACTGGCAACTCCAATACTGTTCATACCCTATATTTGTGCAGAAGCTGCCTACCTAACGTTAAAATGTCGCCACAGCTGTCTCATTACTTTAAGTCAGTCCAGAGAAATCCCTCTGAAACAGACTGGCATACTCTAGCTTCCTGGTTTAACAAAAGACTACAAATGGGCGGGGCTCAAGCAGGCTGCAACTCAAAGGCAGAGTAGGGCAGGGTAGTGTCGGTGGTGTGGGGACAGGGTCCACATCAGAGAAGTTGTGGTGAACTAGCGGTAGTAGCTTGCAAGCTGCTCAAAAACATTGCAGCTTGTATTAGCTAATTAGTCTCCAAGAAGTTTCCGTCTCCAACAGTTATATAACCTGATAGCTAAATAAAAGTCCAGTTGCCTTCAACACACTACTAACAGGGAATTTCGTGACCTGCCTATTTGGTAAATTGTAATCGCTAAAATGAAGCTAACAAAAATGGTAGTAGCCTAGCCTAACATCTGCTCATTAGACAGTTCTCCTCCCGGTCTCGCAGGTCTGTTTCTCCAGCACCAGTTGATTTTGGGGATCAGAAAAAAAAAGTCTTCAAAACATTCCTATATAAGTGGGCCTGAAAACCAGGGAGAGTAGTTATGCACACTTGCCCCTCCTCTTCTATTTCCTGCTCCACTGATGAAAGAAAGAACTGTGCCTGGTCCCATTCATTACAGCAAACAATTTCCATCTCAGTTGTTATTGCAACACAGTTTCCACCCAGACACAACCTGTTGTCATTTTGAAGTGGCCCCCATGGTGATTTGTTGTTCTTCTCTAGCAGGAACCAGACCTGCCGACTCGTGTACTAGCCACATCTCCTCCGCGGTGTATCCAGGCTCGTAACGATAGCCTTCAATATCCGACTTCATTAAAATCTGATTAAATGTGTCCTTATCCAATGTACAACCCTCAAAATTGTTTGAAGCCGTTCTTTCAAATTGGTGAAGTCTGCTAGTAGGAACAAACTAAAAGTTTCTCTCAGCTCAGGGATGCAGAGTTTCTTAGTCTATGCCCCCCCCCCCCATTGCCTTTAGGGGAAGGTAGCTGGAAAATCAACCATCCCACTCATAGTAGTTCTTCAAATCAGAGAAAAGGTAGAGGTATACATTAGGGGTATCGCCATATACCAGTATTAATGAAACTGTGATATTTGAAAAATGAAATATTGATATCATGTTAATAATACTCATATGATAATATCATGTAAATAATCCAGTGGACATTAAATCACAGTATATCAGAATGGTTAGTTGTCAGCCGATGATCTCACACACAAACTCTCTGTCCCCTTCTCCCTGCAAGTGATTGTGTTTCAGTTTACATTGTTCTGGTGGCAGATGTTAGGCTTTGTGGATTTTTTGTTTATCAGTCATCTGGTTGACTTTTTTGGGTCTACCCAGGGGTCTCCTCCGAGTTGGAAGTGCCCGGTAAACCTCCAAAGGAAGGTGCCCAGGAGGCATCCTAATCAGATGTCCGAACCATCTCAACTGGCTCCTTTTGATGCGAAGCAGCAGCGGCTCTACTCCAAGCTCCTTCCGGATGTCCGAGCTCCTTACCCTATCTCTAAAGCTGAGCCCAGACACCCTACGGAGGAAATTCATTTCAGCCGCTTGTATCCGCGATCTCACCCTTTCGGTCACTATCCAAAGCTCATGACCATAGGTGAGGGCTGGAACGAAGATTGACTGGTAAATTTAGAGCTTTGCCTTCCGGCTCAGCTCCTTCTTCGCCACAACAGTCCGGTACAACGTCCGCATTACTGCTGATGCTGCACCAATCCATCTGTCAATCTCCCGCTCCATCCTACCCTTACTCGTGAACAAGACCCCGAGATACTTGAACCCCTTCACTTGGGGCAGCAACTCATCCCCAACCCAGAGGCAGCAATCCACCATTATCCAGTAGAGAACCATGGCATCAGACTTGGAGGTGCTGACTCTCATCCCAGCCATTTCACACTCAGCTGCAAACCACCCCAGTGCGCACTGGAGGTCGCGTTCTGATGAAGCCAACAACCACATTATCTGCGAAGAGCAGAGATGCAATTCTGAAGTTCCCAAAATGGACACACTCCTCACTTTGGCTGTGCCTAGAGATCCTGTCTATGAATATCACTAACAGAATCCGAGACAAGGGACAACCTTAGCAGAGTCTGACACCCACCAAAAACGTGTTTGACTTTGTGTCAAGAATGTGGACACAGCTCTCACTTTGGTTATATACAAAGACTGGATGGCTTGTAGCAACTGCCCCGGTAGCCCATACTCCCGCAGTACCCCCCACAGAGTGCCCCAGGGTACACGGTCATAAGCCTTGTCCAAGTTCACAAAACACATGTAGACTGGCTGGTCAAACTCCCATGCCCCCCTCAACACTTCCGCAAGGGTAAAGAGTTAGTCCGTTGGTCCCAGAACTCGCTGGAGGGACTACATGTCCAATCTGGCCTGGGAACGCCTTGGGATCCCCCAGGAGGAGCTGGAGGGCGTTGCTGGGGAGAGGGACGTCTGAGGTGCCCTACTTAGCTTGCTGCCACTGCGACACGACGCTGGAAATGCGGCTGAAGATGAGATGAGATGAGATGGTTGACTTTTCACTATCCATTAAGTATAATTGTTCTTTTTTTACACTGTTGTACAGTTATGGTTACAGACTCTCGCTCTTCACCTCCCTACACTCATATTTTGAGTGTAATTAATTTGCCAAAAAGAGACAAAACACACAATAAACAAAGATAAAGATGAATTTGATTGAGAGCATAATCTTTTTTTGTTTAATTTTCCATAGATATCACAATAATATTCCGGCGACAGGCATGGGTGCTTTACCTGTGCCCCCGTCCATATGGTTCGTGGTTGTGTCAGGAAGGGCATCCAACATAACATTTTGCCAAATCATTATGCAGCCTGACAAGACCATACCAGATTGGTTGAGGCTTCATACCAGATCAGTCGAGGCCTGGGTTAACAACATTGGTGTTGTGCCCTCAAAGGGTACCGATGGAAACTATAAAATCCCTGTGGCGATCCCTGAGAAACAGGGAACAAGCCAAAAGAAGAAGAAGCTCACGATAATATCATTATCATGAATTCTTTTGGCAGCGATAATCGCATAGTGAAAATCTAATATTGTGACAGCCCTAGTATACATCAAAATGATGTAAACTTCAGCCATTTCTTTCCTTTCCAGTGATTGCTTTGGGGAGCAACAAAGAAAGACTTAATATGGTTTAACACATTATGCTAAATTAGTTTTGTGGTGTTTTGCGTTGAAGCATCCCTTTAAGGGCAATTCATGCAAGAGGATTTTTGCGTTGACTTTCAGTCCACTTGGACTGTTTTGACTGTCAGAGATAAAAGGTAGTTTGGCCAGATCATGAGTATTCAAGACTGATGGTCAGTATAGATTGTACTGCAGCGTGAAAGCCAGTAAAACTCATGACTTTGTCCCTTCCAACCAGTCCAAACCAGTCAGAGAAGTCAAACTGGACACACCTCTTGTGGCGTGAAATGGTCCAGGAGTAGCCAATGCTACTGTTTCTCTCAAACTCTCTCAATCTTTCTCTCTCTCTCTCTCTCTCTCTCTCTCTCTCTCTCTCTCTCTCTCTCTCTCTCTCTCTCTCTCTCTCTCTCTCTCGTTTAAAAGTTTTCTATTGAACTTTTGAAAGGTTTTCTGAGTGTGAATCAGACAACACCCAATGGGAATTCAAGGGAGAAAAACCAAAGAAGGGCTTGAACCAAAGGCAAAGTCAGTTTTCACATCAATGCAGGCAAGAAGAAAATGGAAAGAAGAGAAAGCTAATGCAAAAAGTCCACAATTGGAGTGAATAATCTTTTTTATTCATTCATGCGACAGGCATGGGTGCAAGTCCATGATTACTGGGATGGCATCCAGCACTTTACCTGTGCCCCCATCCATAGGGTTAGTGGTTGTGTCAGGAAGGGCATCCGACGTAAAATTTTGCCAAATCAGTATGCGGATTGAAAAGATTGTTTATTGCTTAAATGCTGGCAGCCATATCAATGCCGGCAGCCATACCAACATATATCCTGGCTCTGCCAAATGACGGAAACTAAGCAGGTATGGTCTTGGCTAGTACTTGGATGGGGATACCTCCCGGGAAAACTGAGTTGCTACTGAAAGGGCCAGTAGGGGGAAGTCCTCCCTCTGATCCTAATAAAAACAACAAATATTAAATCCCAATGCCCCAGTGCAGTGACTGGGACACTGTGCTGTAGGAACTGCCGTCCTTCAAATGAGATGTTAAACCAAGGTCCTGACTCACTGTGGTCATTAAAGATCCCATGGCACTTATCGCAAAGAGTAGGGGGTTCTCTGGTGTCCTGGCAAAATTCCCAACCTGGCTCTCTCCATCTGGCCACCTAATCGTCCCCCCCATGTAATTGACCCAGTGATTCCTCCCTCTCCACCTCAAGCTGATGTGTGGTGAGTGCTCTGGCACAAAATGGCTGCCATACATCAACCCAGGTGGGTGCTACACATTGGTGGTGGTTGAAGTGAGTTAGCCCCTTCCCTGTGAAGTGCTTTGGGTGTCTAGAAAAGTGCTATATAGATGTAATTATTATTATTATTATTTAGACCATACTGGATTGCTTGAGGCCTGGGTTAACAACGGCCGCCATTGTTGCTGTGCCCTCACATGGTACCAATGGAAACTATAAAATCCGCTGTGGTGATCCCTGATAAACAGAGAACAAGCCAAAAGACGAAGATTCTCTATACCCACTTCAACCACTTCAGGCTCCCACAGTGGTAGCACCTATCCCATCAGGTACTGGACACTACGAGGAAACACATTCTGGTCAGGGTGCCACTTTGTCGCTGGACATACACAGAGACATTTTCACTCATCTTCACAACTATGGCCAATATACGGGGAGAACCGATAGCATGCCTTGAGCTAGAGAAACTTGCAGTGAGGCTATAGTGTAACTAAAAATCCAACATGCCTCCCTCTCCCTTCTGCTATTGGCATTCGCGGGCGGCATGGCTCAGGAGGGAGAGCGGGTCATCTAGTAATCTGAAGGTCGCTGGTTCAATTCCCGGCTCCTCCAGATAGTGTGTTGAAGTATCCTTGAGCAAGACACTGAACCCCTAACTGCTCCTGGTGAGCAGGCTGGCACCTTCCAGCTTCTACCATCAGTGTATGAATGTTTGTGTGGATGGATGAATGTGAGGCATACATTGTAAAACGCTTTGAGGGGTCGGTAGACCAGAAAAGTGCTATACAAATGCAGTCCATTTACCATTGTATGATAAAGAAGAAAAAAAACAAATGAATAAACACATGAATGCTGCCAGGGTGCTCACCTGCACCAAGCCCTGGCAACACATCACTCCCACCCTTGTCCACCTTCACTGGCTCCAGGTCAAATCCTGCATTTCTTATAAAATCCTCCTCCTCACCTATAAATCCCTCATGCCCATACCCCCCAGTACCTATCAGACCTCCTCAACCCCTATATTCCGTCCTGGAATCTGCGGTCCACAGACACGGGCCTGCTTTCCATCCCCCACACCAGCCTACTGACTTTTGGGGATAGAGCCTTTAGTGTGGCAGCCCCCACCCTTTGGAACTCTATTTCAGCTGCTTCTTTGGACAATTTTAAAAGACTACTGAAAACCTACCTTTTTACTAGGGCCTACGGTCTGTAGTGCTTTGATTTTTGTGTCAATCTTTGTTTTTGTTTTTTTTTATTATCTAGTGTAATGTGTCCTTGGGTTCCTTGAAAGGTGCTATACAAAACTAACGTATTGTTGTTGTTGTTGTTGAATGAAAAAAAAAGAATGAACAATGAAGAAACACATTACTGATAAGAAGAGACTCATACAAGGATCATATCAAATCCTGGTTGTAGTGTGTGTATCCTCAAGTGCCACAGTTTTTTTTGTTGTTTTTTTTTAATGAACCTTCATTTTATGGATGGTTGTGAGTCAACGCACTTAGCGAATTGTTTAGTATATGATGAATGGTCTTCAAGTTTGTGACGCCCCATCTTTTTCCCACTGTCTACAGTGCATGACTCTGTGACAGCGAGGTACAGATTTACTGAAGACTGGTCATTCAGTATCATCTGCTCACACCAGTCTCAGTCTGACCTAGGTTTTAGATTCAGTTATGATTCAGTCACAATGACTTCACAATATTGGACAAATCAACTAGACTCTCTCTCTCTCTGTAATTCTGTATCTCTCTCTCTCTCTCTGTCTCTCTCTGTATGTCTATAGCTCTCGCTTTCATTCTCTCTCTCTCTCTCTCTCTCTCTCTCTCTCTGTATGTCTGTATCTCACTTTCTTTCTCTCTTGTTCTGTGTGTTCTTGTGAGTGCGTGCGTGCGTGCGTGCGTGCATATGTGTGTGCGTGTGTGTGTGTGTGTCTTTGTTTTTTTTTTCACTAGAATATATATGCACAGAATCAGAATATAATGTATCATTTGCACTAATCATCATCATCATCAGTTCCATAACCTATGGCGGTCGTAAGAACACAGCTGATACCTCAACAAGTCTCTTCCATCTTTCCCTATCCATTGCACCTCTCCCTGCCTCCACTACGTTCATCTGTAGCCATTCTCCGATGTTGTTTACCCAGGTTTTTCTTGGCCTCCCTCTCTTCCTAGTCCCTTCTACCAGGCCTTGCAGGATGTACTTTGCAAGTGTCCTTTCCGTTTGCACTCAAGGACACCCTAAATTTAAAAAAAAGAAAGATGGTAAGGATCCATATTCTATGTGCAAAGAAATCCACCCAACATGGAGCCAAATCAGGCAACCCTAGGTCATTTAGGAAGACAGGAAACTAAACATTTTCACAATCTGAGAAAACCGATTTCCCTAATAGATCTGAAAAGCCAAGACTTCGCACTACTGCTAACATCACACTGTGTGCTATTATTCTATAACAATAGCTGGCCCTGCACCACCTGAAAAGTCTGGTCAATAAACTATAGAGCAACTGTAGAGCTGCAATAGAGATGCCAGGACTGGATGTGGCTGTAATGAACTCTTGAGACCTGGAAGTACTAACTGCATGTGTGTGTGTGTGTGTGTGTGTGTGTGTGTGTGTGTGTGTGTGTGTGTGTGTGTGTGTGTGTGTGTGTGTGTGTGTGTGTGTGCTTTTACATCTGCTTGAGTGTCTGCATTTTGAATGGGTATGTGTATACATGTGTGTATGTGTTTACATTGCATGCACGCGCATGCGTGTGTGTGTGCATGTGTGTGTGTGTGTGTGTGTGTGTGTGTGTGTGTGTGTGTGTGTGTGTGTGCATGTGTAATCAAATTTCTCAGTTTAAGAGCAAAGACCTAAATGTGCACTTGTAGGTGCACATCTTGTGACTGGGCCAGTGTATGTGAGAGAATGTGCGACTGAGCGTGTGTTGCACATATGTGTGTGTCCATGCACATGTGTGCATGGGTGTGAGATCGAGCCCGGCAGCTCATCAGTGTCAGGGCTGAAAAGGTTGTGGGATGAATGAGAGCGAAGAATCAAAGAGAGATTACACGTCTGACCATGTATCATCCTCGATATATTGAACGCAGCCTTTGTGGAGATGGGCCCGCTTATAAAAAGTGGCATTGTGCGGTAGCTGAAAGAGCGTGTGGGCTCAACTCCATGACTAATCTGTCCCCCCGCATTATTTTATTCAATCTTCCCTCCACTTTATGTCTTCGACATTTTTGCTACACTCAGTAACTTTGAGTTGAATGGACAATTTTAAAGATTTTTAAAAGGCATTCGCCTAGGCCTGTGTGCCCGGAGAACAAAAAAAGAGACTATCTCTTTGTTTCAATGCATAATTTATGACTAAAAATGGTCTTCCGACTAATTCTAGCAGGCAGGGTAAAGTCTCGAGCACATTCTTTTTACACTCAATATTGAAAAGAGTGTTGAATTTCTAAAGGGAAACATTTGATAATGCATAAAAGGATTCTCTCTCTCTCTCTCTCTCTCTCTCTCTCTCTCTCTCTCTCTCTCTCTCTCTCTCTCTCTCTCTCTCTCATAGCCCACTTCACCCTACAAACTCACTTAGAGGAAAACACTCACATTTGGCACTCCATTCACACATGCACATGCACACACATATTCTCTATAACCGTTCTCTCTCCCTCTGTCCCTCTCGTCCTCTCACTACTCACTTTGGTTGGTCCGGAATTATATTGGACATCACATATTCACGTGGCCTTGAAAGACGAAAACCCGCAATAGTGTGATAGCAATGGGTTGTGCACTGTGAAGACAATTATGGTTGTGCACTGTGAAGACATCTGTCCATTATCTGAACCGCTTATCCTGCTTTCAGGGTTGCGGGGATGTTGGAGCTTATCCCAGCAGTTATTGGACATTGGGCCGCAGGAGGGGGGACACCCTGGACAGGCCGCCAGGCCATCACACACACTTGCACTTGCTGGCTGTCCATCGTGCCCGATGATGACCATCTTCTTCTATTTGTGGGTCCTTTGAGGACTCAGATAGCAGAAGATACCTGCGCAGAGATGGTTTTTAAAGTGGCATGGGGGGTGCACTTCTCCCAACGCCACATGACTTGATTGTAGAGGAGATGGTTCCGATGGCAAGGGGGATCCCTAGACGACCAGCACCTCCACACAACTGCAGGGGGCTGCCGGAAATCCAGTTTTTCGGAAACCGCCTCGAAGCGTGCCGCCACAGCTTGCTTTTCTGTTGGGGTAAGCTCCCTTAGCCTTATGTCTTCCCAGACTCACCCACAAGGCAGCGGGGCAGTGGTTGATAGGTGCCAGGGCATGTCCACCAGGGTGGGCCTGCACACCATATCTCTGGGGCCCACTGCTGCTCCGAGATCCCCTGCCAAGTTAGCCTGGGGCCGCAAGACCCCAGTTACCACGTGTGGCCACGGGGAGGCCTGGCAGGAGTCTTGGTGAAGGAGAGGCTATGTACTGGCAAGGGAAGGCTTACACGCTAGCATGCTTCCCTATTTGCCACAAAGGCTAGCCAGCGGCAGCAAGCTAAGGGCAGGAAGGACACAAGCGGGTTGGAAGAACACATGCACCTTCCCTCCAACTACACACTGCTGCACTAGATGCATCACAACACCCTGTGTGTATGTACACACACACACACACACACACACACACCCACACACACACACACACACACCCACACACACACACACACACACACACACACACACACACATATTCATACCTAGGGACAATTTAGTACAGAGGATTCACCTGACTTACATGTCTTTGGACTGTGGGAGGAAACCGGAGCACCCGGAGGAAACCCATGCAGACACAGGGAGAGCATGCAAACTCCACACAGAGGACGACCCCCCAAGGTTGGGCTACCCCAGGGCTTGAACCCAGGGCCTTCTTGCTGTGAGGTGACCACGCTAACCACTGCGCCACCGTGCTGCCACTGTGAAGACAATTTACCTTTTTTTTTTTAGTTTGTGCAAAAAGAGAATGAATTTTAAATACAGCAAGCTGCACAAGTTATAAAACAATAAAATAAACTCAGCATACAGCAGCTACCATCATTTGATGAAATCAAAAAATAAAATGAAAGAATGAAATATGATAAAAAAGATATATGTTCTAGGGGCGTCCTGGTAGCATAGAGGTCTATTCCGTTGCCTACCAACATGGGGGTTGCCGGTTCGAAACCTTATGTTACCTCCAGCTCGGTCGGTCATCCCTACAGACACAACTGGCCGTGTCTGCGGGTGGGAAGCCGGATGTGGGTATGTGTCCTGGTTGCTGCACTAGCGCTTCCTCTGGTCAGTCGAGGCGCCCGTTCAGAGGGGAGGTGGAACTGAAGGGGGTATATCGTGAGCCTCCCATGCGCTACGTTCTCCTGGTGAAACCCCTCAATGTCAGGTGAAAAGAAGCGGCTGGCAACTCCACATGTATCGGCGGAGGCATGTGGTAGTCTGCAGCCCTCCCCAGATCGGCAGAGGAGGCGGAGCAGCGACTGGGATGGCTCGGAAGAATGGGGTAATTGGATGTGTATAATTGCGGAGAAAAATGGGGGAAAATCCAAAAATTGTGTTCTTGGACAAAAAAACACACACAGGGAATTGTTATAAAAATAAATCCCTCACCTTGAGCAAGTGTGACTTATATTGGCATACCACAGGCTGCAGATAGGCCCCTCCGGTATGATAGATGGGAATGGTTCTGTTACTGTCACATTAAAATATCACTTTTGAACAAACCTGGGAAAACAAATAAACAAACTAAATGTTCAAAACTTCACACTCCACCTGCTATCACTATATCACCTTTATCCCATAAAATAGAGTGGGCTCTCCCACCCAACACAACCGGTCAGTCTTTCTGTGTGTCTTCTTCTTGCTCTCTCTATTTCGCTCTCCTTCACACATATAAACAGATATATGTTTTGAAACAAAGTCACATACACCCACATTTATACACAAGCGCACACAGAAAAACACTTCTCTTTACCTTCAAAAGCCAGGGAATGGGAGCCGGCATGAATAAATAGTCTAAGTGCTGATATTTCTATTCCTGCTTACCCAACTGCTAACAAGACCCGGTTCACAGTCAATGAGCTACTTCTGCATTCATGAGGATCACTGACAGTCACTTTGCATTCAACGCCAATCACAAACAGCAGAAAAAAGAGTGAGCGCACACACACACGCACACACACACATTAACACATGAGCAGACACAGACACATGCACATAAAGAACTTGATTACAAGAAGCATTCTGCAGTGCTTCAGCATTCCCCAGTGTTTTACCAAAATAAAACAGGCAACCAGCAACCAGCAATGCACACTAAGGCACACGGCTACATGGCTGTCTATTGCAATAAGTAGAAAAATATGATTACGCTCGGCACATTTAGAGGTCATTGGCATTAGGAGATTAGATAAAGTAAGCAATCATCATTTGTATATGATGGATTTGATGATAAAACTATCCTGTTAAATTGATTATAGTGATGTGCAGGGCTTGGACGATGGTGGTGGCGGGTGGGGTGGTTGCAGCCACACCTGGCAACATATGGAGTTGCGTGTTTGTGTGTGTTTGCATGTGTGCGTGTGTGTGGACATGTATTTGTTTTGGTCATATGTCATAATGAGCCCACACCTGTCCTCCACTGCTCTGCTCTTCATCTCATCCTGTGTACAAGGGCAGGCTTGTCTATTTTTGGGCCCCCCATGTTCGAGGCCTTACAGTGAGATGAAGACAAAGAGAAAGAGGATGATGAAGTATTTATATAGCATTTTTGTTAACAATGTTATAAAAGTGCTTCAAATGATACCCAATGCATAACACCACACACCTTTTTTTTTCAATGTATGTCCAAACCATTGAAGTTGCACTTGTAGGAGGAAAAATACATTTCTTACCTTACTTTAGTATTTAAATTAAGTTAAAATTCTCACATATTTCTGGAAATAATTTCTCACTTTGAAAAAGTATTTTGTGTAGACATTAGATAAAAACACCTTTGAGTTTTTTTGATGCTATTATTATCATTGTATTTTATGTAATTTTCATATGTTCTATTGTCGTCCATTTTACGTTTTTGAACACCACTATAAACACGTCCTTTTGGGTTTAGTAATCTGTCATCTAGCTACGTATATATGTATACCGGGTATACACAGCATGTGTAAACCCGGTATATATAGGTAGGCCACGTCTGTGAATGTTCTCATTCATCTAGGTCATGGTTAGCCAAAGGAATTGAAACAAGTGCAACTGGACTTGGTATATATCCGTGAAGACGTTTCGCCTCTCATCCAAGAGGCTTCATCAACACTAAACATCGGAACACAAAGAGCCATGGACATCATTAGCTCTGATAACGACTCCAAAGAGGCTAAATATCTGAGTTTCATCACCAGCCAGTCAGACTAGCTTGGTCTAGTCAGAAAGGCATGAACTGATGAAGCCTCTTGGATGAGAGGCGAAACGTCTTCACGGATATATACCAAGTCCAGTTGCACTTGATTCAACTCCTTTGGATAGGTAGGCCATGTAACAGTTTACACGGAGAGCCAGCTTGTTTGCGTCACTGAGTGTGGCGCACGGAAAAAACAGACTTGACGCCGAAACTATACTTATTACACTTGCACAAAATCATTGCGAATAGGGGTGGACTACGCTTTGCGACTGTCCATGGCTGTTCCTCATGCAGCCAGCCATTAGAGCATGCAGCAATGTAAGATTGCGTTCAGCAACCAGGTGGGGTTCCCACCCCATTTGGTGCCTTGCGCAATGGCTCGGGTTGCGTTATGGTAAAGTTTGCACCTACCTGTGTGTGTGTGTGTGTGTGTGTGTGTGTGTATATGAGCTTGTGTACCTATGATTATGCTAGAATGTGTGCAGTCTGTATTTCGTAAGGGTCAAAATGAG
>NC_079214.1:38981181-38991181 GCF_029633865.1 Lampris incognitus
GCCGCTGGAATACCTCTACTGGCAGTGATTTGATATATATGGCTGTTGTATGCAACGCACAACGTGTCTCCAGTACATGGGACTTCCTAGTGTGAGTCCTCCCTTTGCTTCTGGAGTTGCAAGTACTTAGCATGTCAATCAGGCCACTTCTTTCACCCAACTTCATTCCAGCCAAAGAATAATGCCACCCATCATACTCTTTCTCTCTTTCTCTCTTCTCTCTCTCTCTCTCTCTCTCTCTCTCTCTCTCTCTCTCACTCTTTATGTCTACTGCTCTCTCGTGGGTCTATCTTGGATTAAAAAGGACAAGAGAATGAACGAGAGTATATCCTTGTTCCTCTACTACCACCACCACCACCACCACATCCACAATTACACGCACATGCACACACACACACACACACACACAAACACATGTGCACAAACACAATCACATGCACACATTCACACACATACGTGCACACTACACACACACACACGCACTTTCCCTACCATTCCACACTGTGTGCAGACACTGTTTAGCTATGCTAATTTGAATATATTTTTGGGTCAATTGTGCGCTCACCAGAGACGGCTTCCACGCCTACCCTTTGCAGAACAATTTAAATTTTTAATATTCCATTTAAATATATGGGCCACCTCTGAGGCAATCTGACAATGCCAAAAAGCCTTCTTGATTTCTTATTATGAGTGGAGACAAAAAAAAGGGGTCTTCCCTAGGATGCCATCACACTGCACTCTGCCCTCTCCTCGCCCACCCAACCTATCTTATCTAGCTTTAAACCATTCCACCTTAAAAAATAATCAATAAAAACAATTATGAGATCCAAGCCCAGCATCACATGGAGCTAACAGCATTTTTTTTCTTTC
Organism: Lampris incognitus; assembly: GCF_029633865.1. NCBI lineage: Eukaryota > Metazoa > Chordata > Actinopteri > Lampriformes > Lampridae > Lampris > Lampris incognitus. Next base: position 38,982,052 of record NC_079214.1, read on the forward strand.
CCTTCCTCTGCTTTCTCTTCATCTCCTTCCTTTCTGTCCTCTGTTGTTCTTTCTACTCTTTCTGTCCGTACCTCACTTCGTATTTCCTGCTGCCCGCTTTATCTTTTTGTCTTTTTTTTCCCCACTGTCCTCTCTCCTTGGCGATTCATAGGGTATAATATTTAATTATGCTCAATAATTTATGCAGGTTATCAAAACTCTAAGCGCATCATTTTATGTACATTGTGCAAATTGCTTTTTTTTTCTTCCTCTGTCTCTGTTCTTTCTCAATCTTGGAAGGGAGGGTAAATTCTTTGCAGGCATAGACAGAGATATTGAAGCCCGGGTGCAAATGTGAAATGAATAAACAGGCTGGGTCTCTTCTTCAAGGGCCTAAATGAGATCTGTACGAAATAATTTAAACCACGGATAGGACCATTCATCAAGCCTAGCCAGGAAATATGTGAGGCAGCAGACTTGGTGTGTGTGTGTGTACCAGGTTTTTCTATCCTAATGGGGACATGCATTAGGATACAAAAACCTGAAATCACCTACCTTGTGGGGACATTTAATGGGTCCCCATGAGGAAAAGGGTTTATTTAAGGTTAGGACTTGGGTTTGGGGTTAAGATTAGAGCTAGGATTAGGTTAAGGTTAGGGTTAAGGGCTAGGGAATGAGTGTAGTCAATGGGGGATCCCCACAAGAATAGGGTGACATGCTGTGTGTGTGTGTGTGTGTGTGTGTGTATGTACCAAGATTTTCTATCCTACGGGGGAAATCCATTAGGATACAAAAACCTGAAACCACCTACCATGTGGGGTCATTTTATGGGTCCCCATGAGGAAAATGGTCTATTTTAGGGTTAGGACTTGGGTTTTGGGTTAAAGTTAGAATTAGGTTAAGGTTAGGTTAAGGGTTAAGGTTCAGCATGTTGTTATGATGGTTAAGGTTAGGGTTAAGGGCTAGTGAATGAATGTTGTCAATGAGGGGTCCCCACATGTATAGGGTGACATTGACATGGTGTGTGTGTGTGTGTGTGTGTGTGTGTGTGTGTGTGTGTGTGTGTGTGTGTGTGTTTGTGTGTGTGCACCCGCACACACTCCTGGCACTGGTGGCAGCCTCTTGACGTAAAGAGGGAGCGACACAGAAAGATGGAGTTGAGAAACAAAGTCAAAGAGTGGAGACCAGAGCATACTGATGGAAAGACTGGCTGCATCGTGTCTCTGGGCAGTCAGATGTGTGACTGAGTGGGCAGGAGCCATGTAATGACAACACAGGTACAGTGGTAATTAAAACATGTCTCTCACTCACTTTGTGTTTCTTGCTACATCTCCTCTGGAAAATACATGCACCTAGGTGGGTGAACGATTCTTTATCAATAGAAAAAGGACTGCTACTGAAAATTCAAAGAACTCAGGTAGTGGTTACCTTTTAGATATTCTCGTGACCATGTAAAGAGATGAACAAGGTTGTTTTGTTTGGTTTTCTTTTTTTGGTTTGTTTGATTATTTGTTTATTTTGGTGGGTTTTTTTGCCAAAGAAATATTGTTATGAAGAGTGGCATGGTGGCGCAGTGGTTAGCACAGTCATCTCACAACAAGAAGGTCCTGGGTTCAAGCCTAGGGGTAGTCCAGGCTTGGGGGTTGTCCCGAGTTGTCCTCTATGTGGAGTTTGCATGTTCTCCCCGTGTCTGCGTGGGTTTCCTCCGGGTGCTCCGGTTTCGTCCTGCAGTCCAAAGACATGTAGGTCAGGTGAATCGGCCATACTAAATTGTCCCTAGGTGTAAATGTCTGTGTGTGTGTCGGCCCTGCGATGGACTGGCGGCCTGTCCAGGGTGTCTCCCCGCCTGCTGCCCAATGACTGCTGGGATAGGCTGCAGCATCCCCCGCGACCCTGAGAACAGGATAAGCGGTTTGGATAATGGATGAATAGATGATGTTATGAAAAACACGGCCTGCCCCAGGACTTCGCATCAGCATACTCATATACAAGCTATGTACATTGGCCATCATCCCAAGTATTCTACACACACACACTCACACTTGCACGCACGCTCGCACGCACGCACACACGCACACTGTTAGCCTACATTTCAGTTAATACTTTTCCTCCTTCACTTTTAACTCACTGTCATGTAAAGTGCGTTACACTGTATTGTTATTTAGGAAATGGTATACGTGAATGAAATGTGATTGTTTATTGTTATGCCACATGCAATGTAGTTTAAAATTCAAAATGTAGCTCACCATCTTAAACTATTGTTTTGCTCACATCTTGTCATTGCAGATGTACTGATCTTTAAAGGGAATCTTTTTTTTTCATTCACATTTGCAAAACTAATAGAACCGTGACATAGTCTCGCTTAAATGTTATCTGATAGATGACAGCGTTACCTGCTCATTACACCACTGAGCATTTACATCAGTGAGGTTCAGGTGTTTTGCTCTACCAAAACTGCATGTTTCTTTTACAGTTTATGGCTTAAGAGTACCACTGCACAATTATGAATGAACAAATATGCTAGTTGATATTACTGCAGTATTAATCATATTATTATGCTTTATGATTTGAAGAGCTGGGTCACTTTACTGTGCTCTTAACACCTTCAACCTCTCGTCAATGGTCTTCTACAGCAGATATGATGCATAAAACTAACTGTTTCAATGTCGATGATGCACAACTATGATTGCAATTATGATGGGAAACTTACATTTTTTTTCTCCCCAATTGTGTCCAGCCAATTACCCCGACTCTTCTGAGCCGTCCCGGTTGCTGCTCCACCTCTTCTGCTGATCAGGGGTTGGCTGCAGACTACCACATGCCTCCTCCAATACATGTGGAGTCACCAGCTGCTTCTTTTGGCGAAATCCCTCACCTGACAGTGAGGGGTTTCGCGAGGGAGACATAGTGTGCGGGAGGAACACGCGATTACCTCCCCCAGTTCCCCCGAACAGGTGCCCCGACCAACCAGAGGACACGCTAGTGCAGCGGCCAGGACACATACCCACATCCGGCTTCCAACCCGCAGACATGGTCAAGTGTGTCTATAGGGATTCCTGACTAAGCCGGAGGTAACACGGGGATTCGAAGTGGCAATCCTCATGTTGGTAGGCAACGGAATATACCATTATGCTACCCGGATGCCTGGGAAACTTAAATTTGATGTGCCATTATACATGATTATTTGTGTTGGCCGGGTTAACAGTTTGACTTATAGAACAATTAATATTTTGCTCCTCGTGCCTCTCACACACAACTTTTCAAAGATCTAAATAGTTGAAGTAAACTGCAGATGTAGGAAATAATAATAATAATAATAATAATAATAATAATAATAATAATAATAAGGTCTGTAGAAGTTCAACCCCTCCTCCACGTGGCACGGACTGGACAACGCAAGTATGGCAAGCCAGCAATAAAAGCGGCCAAAGGGGCTCTGACAATTAAACACAATGATGTAATTACGGCCGGCACGGCAGCGCAGTGGTTACTGCAGTCACCTCACAGCAAGAAGGTCCTGGGTTCTAGCCCTGGCGTAGTCCAACCTTGGGGGTCATCCCGGGTAATCCTCTGTGTGATGTTTGCATGTTTTCCCCGTATCTGCATGGGTTTCCTCCAGGGGCTCCGGTTTCCTCCCACAGTCCAAAGACATGTAAGTCAGGTGAATTGACTGTACTAAATTGTCCCTAGGTACGAATGGGTACATGTATGTGTGTCGGCCCTGTGATGGCCTGGCAGCCTGTCCAGGGTGTCTCCTCGCCTGCTGCCCAATGACTGCTGGAATAGGCTCCAGCATCCCCGCGACCCTGTGAGCAGGATGAGCGGTTAAGATAATGGATGGATGGATGGATGGATGGATGGATGAATGGATGGATGGATGGATGGATGGATGGATGGATGTAATTACGACTAACTAAATCACCATATCGCGTCGGTAGTTGCGCAGGTCAACAAGGACCGTGAACTCCAGCGAGGAACCAGGTTGGGATCGAAAAGTCTGCAACTGGAACAAACTCTACCTACCAAGTACTAGAGGAAAACCATACAGGGGAGACACTCCAAGAACAAGACAGAAATGGTCTAGGGAAGAGTATAAAGATGTCATGCAAGCATTCTACACTGCTTCACTAAACCCGACAGTAACGTCAACATCCAAAGTTGCCTACAACATCTGGCGAGAAAAACACCCCACGGACAGATTGAATCTGGATGCTAACAAACTGTCCAATGTCAGGCACAACATCATTAAAAAGCAAAGGCTAACAGACCTGGAACTCGAGAACATATGAAAAAAGATCAGAGAGAGCATCCCCAACACAAACATCAAGGAAATAAACATCAGCAAAGCAGACGAGACAGCAGCAACTGGTGAAGAAGAAGAAGAACAAGCGGAAACCATCATCACAGACCCCCCAGAAGTACAACACCAAGCAGAGGCAGTCCAGGACGAATACAATGAGAAAGCAGCAGAGATGACAGTAAGAATCCAGCAGAGATGGGAAACCCTGAAAGAAATCCCTATAGAAGAACTAATAATAATACCAAAGATCAAGAAAGACCACCACTCCAAAGAAGCCATCAGACTCGCCAACAAAGCCATCCAAAATATCAAGGGCAAAATGACAAGACTGTTGAACCTAACAGAAATCAACCAGCTCATATATGAGACCACTTCAGCCATAACAGACAGTAGGAAAAAAGACCAAGATAACAACAGAAACGGAAGAGAAAACAACTAGTTTGGAAAGAGAAATTGAGAAGGAGATTAGGAAACTGCGGGGACAACTATCACTCCTGAGTGAAGTCGAGAAAAGCTTCAACATCAAAGAGAGAAAAGGGAAACAACTGGAACGAAAGCTCAACATCAAACAGAAGAATGATATACCAATAGTCAAAGAGATGCTGAAACAACAGATTCAAGCAAAGGCACAGAGACTCAAGAGATTCGACAAGAGGAGCAAGTTCTTTTGGCAAAACAAGATCTTCAAAGAAGATGCCAAAAAAAATTATATTGTGAGCTGGGCAAAAAGAAGATAGACGTCAACGAACCACCTACAATTGAAGAAGTCGAGGAGTTCTGGAGTAAGATCTGAGAGAACAACAAAAGACACAATGAGGGAGCTACATGGATCCAGCAACAACAGGATCAATCCAAAGACATAGAGAACCAAGAATGATCAGACATCAACACCACTGAGACCACTGCTGCCATCAACAAGACCAACAACTGGAAGGCACCAGGGACAGACAGAATTGCCAACTTCTGGATCAAGAACCTGCCCAGCATCCACGAAGACCTCGCATGGGCCAACAATGACATCATCAAGAATCCAAAGAAATGCCCAAAATGGCTCACATGGGGAACCACCAGTAGCGGACCTTGCATTTCAGACCTAGGCCTTCGGTGAGACGTTACCTCCTCATAATTACCCAAAGACAGCCATCATATCGCCATGCTACAATGTTTTAGTCGCAAAAGTGGTTATCGTCACAATCATCACTATCATCGTTATTTGACGTTTCACTTTCACAACAGCGACAACGTGTGGCGACATGGTGTAACGTACAGGCTTAATGGGAGTAGTTCCGCTGGGCATATTATGCTATCAAGAAACTCAACAAACACATCCCAAAAAATAAAATACATTTGACTGACCAGTGTTGTCTATTTGAAGACAAAATCCATTCTCCTTTCTTGGCTTTTAAATAAGACAATCCAGGTTTTGGAAGCCTGTGTTGTTCCATGACCCCTTCTCTGACGAGAAAAGCAAGCACGCCCAGCAGTAAAGTTTTCCGCTTTGCTCGGATCCAGTGCGCCACGGGCACCTTTCGTAGGTGCTTGCCTGGAAATGCCGCACATACGTCTTCCCCGGTTGGGTCAGAGCTGCTAACTGTGGGGTTGAACTGCCCATCTCCACAATCATTTGGTTTTCCCCAAACGATCGTCTTGAAAACGGTGTGACTAATAAATCTGCCACCACATCATTCACGATTTCTCCTTGAGACATTATTCTCGTTCACGGCTAGCTAGCTTAGCTAAATAAATCAAAAACACAAACGCTAGCTAACATTAGCCACCAACTACCGCGACCTAGGCGCTGCTACTGATTGAACAATCGGTCACGTAGGCTGTATGCAGCGAAGGCCCTATGACGCTGTGCAAGTATAAAAGAATACGCCTATCCACTACACATAAAAACTGGTTGGTTATGTAATCTATCAATCCAGTATTAACACACCTAACTTATTTAGATAGCGGAGACTTTCACTCGAGATGCCGAAGGCGGTGGCAAGAGGAGTCTTCTCACACGGTTACAACAGAAGGAAAAGGCTGATTGTGTGGGAGTGCAGGAATGAGGGGACGGAGAGAGCGAGTCGAGTCAATTCCGTTTACTCGCCACACAAAACAACACCGATACAGCACAATCTCTCGTGGTAACCTGCTAACCGATAGGCTGCTGCAAACATGGCTCACCCCGGATACCTTAAGCAGTGTCTACGTCAGCACTCCGAATGTCCGCCTTAAAGGAGAAGCAGCCCCTGGTGAATCTAACCTCATTTGTGTATTACCACAATTGGATCTTTTTTTTTGTGGCTGAGAGACTGCAAGCACAGCCTCCCGAATTCGTATGTGTAGTCGAAATCGAAATGTAATGCGATATTAACAGATTGATTAGAAGATTGTATCATATTTATGAAAGTGTTTTCCTTTTTCTGTGGAGTCTTAGGCCTTCACCGAAGGCCTAGAAGGCCCTGACAGTTCGCCGCAGGGAACCACATACCTGCTTCCGAAGACAGGAGACACAGAACCCAAAGAATTACAGACCCATCACCTGCCTACCAACAATGGACAAGATCATCACCTCCATCATCACCTATAGCTTCCTCGACAAAAACAACTTGTTACCAGCAGAACAGAAGCGATGTAAGAAAGGTAGCTTTGGATGCAAGGACTAGCTGCTCATCAATAAAGCCATATTGCAATAGGTCAAATTGAAGAAAAAGAACTTATCAGCAGCATGGATTGACTACAGGAAGGCATTTGACAGCATGCCATACTCCTGGATAGAGAAGAGCTTCAAGATCTACAGAGTCTGCCCAACAACTGTCAAAGTCATCACGGAGAGCATGAAGACCTAAAAGACCGCCCTGAATCTCCATCATGCAGAGGGATCGTTAACATCGAGACTGATCAACATCAGAAGTGGAATCTTCCAAGGGGACTCACTGTCACCACTGCTTTTCTGCCTTGCACTAGCACCACTCAGCAATCTACTGAACAACAGCAGTTATGGGTACAAATCACAGAATGGCAAACTGACCCACCTGTTCTACATTGACGACCTCAAGAAGTTTACCGAGGACGACAATCAGCAGAAGGGTCTACTCACCATCATCAAGACCTTCAGCGATGACATCAAGATGGAATTTGGAATCGACAAGTGTGCCAAAGCCACTTTCAAGAAAGGAAGACTTACCAAGACAGCAGACTTGGACCTTGACACTGACACTGTAATCAAAGAGCTAGACCAAGATGGCACATACAAGTACCTAGGAGTAAACGAAGGAGATGGCATACAACACTCAACCATGAAGGAGAAGATCTGGAAAGAGTACCACAGGAGAGTGTGTATGGTACTGAAGAGCGAACTCAATGCAGCGGACAGAATTTAAGCTATCAACACCCTAGCGTTACCTGTAGTGATGTACAGCTTCAACATAATCAACTGAAAACTGAACGACATCAAGAGACTAGATACCAAGACAAGAAAGATACTGACTATGGAGAAGATGCACCACCCAAAAACAGATGTCAACAGGTTGTACCTACCAAGAGTCTCAGGGGGACAAAGCCTAGTCCAACTCGAACTGGCCTTCAAGACCACCACTATCGGACTGGATGCATACCTGACAAAAACAGATGACCCACTCTTCCGAATAGTAAAACATCAGATCTACTCCATCAATAAAGAAGCTGCACAATTCAAGAAAGAGCTTGATGTCCCAGAAACCCCGCCAAGAGAAAATGAGGCAACTACCATCTACGCCAAACGAGTGAAGCAAAAGGCAAAACATCGTGGCCAGCAGCAACTGCAAAACACCTGGGAGGACAAATCAATGCACGGGAAGTATCCAAAAAAATGAAAGACGCAGATGTGGACCAACAGAAGAAACACCAGTGGCTGAGGAGCACTGGACTGAAAGCAGAGTTGGAGGGCCTGATAATCGTTACACAAGACCAGAGCCTGGCAACCAGATCCTAACACCTTCGCATCATCAAAGATGGAACAGACCCAAAATGCAGAATCTGTGGAATGTACGAAGAAACCATCGACCACATTGTCTCAGGCTGCCCGGAACTGGCAAAGACTGAGTACATATACAGGCACAACAACGCAGCAGCATCACTGCACTGGAAGATCTGCAGGAGTTACAAGATCAAGATTACTGAGAAGTGGTACAAACATCAGCCAAAAGCGGTCACTGAGTACAATGATGTCACCATCCTCTGGGACATGCCCATCCACACTGACAGAGAGATAAAAGCCAACAAGCCCGACAACATTATCAAGGACAGGGACCTGGAGATTGAAATCAACAGTATTTGAGGTATGAAGACCGAAATAATACCAGTGGTCATCAGAGCTCTAGGACTCATGAAGAAAGGAATGGAAAAGTTCACCAACCTTATCCCAGGCAACATCAACATCCATGCAGTCCAGACGATCACCTTACTCGGAAGAACCCACATATTACGACGAGTACTGTCAATCAAGTTAAATCTGCCCTATAGGTGCCTCAGGTCTGTAGTTTGGACCTGGCTCTACAGGATGTAAAACAGGAAACACGAAAGAAATAATAATAACAGTGATAATAATAATAATAATAATACATCAGACTTATATAGCACTAATACTAAATACTCAAAGATGCTTTACATCAGAGGCAAAAAGGAAAAGGGTAGTCTAGTGGTTTTTAGTTGCTTTGTTATCTATTTTATGCCTTAGATACTATTTTCCTCAAAGTTAAGATCCAAAAATGTTACATCAATAGCTTAATAGGTAATCCTATCTTACTGTCGTCCCTGGTGTAGTGGGTCTAATCAGACTATATACATACAATACCTTAAAATTGTAGTTTGATTTGTTGG
>NC_079214.1:38996181-39008681 GCF_029633865.1 Lampris incognitus
TTCAAACATTCATCATCAGTCTCATAGATTTCGAAAATCCCATCAACTCTGTCCCTGGCCCATACCTTTCTTTGTCTCTGGCCTTCTCTGACTCTGTCTCATCTCTGTCTGTGTCTATCTCACTCCACCTCCTACGCATAGACTGTGATTAAAGAGTTTGTCACTTTTCAGCATCATTTATACAGGCTCAATGTAGAATTACCCACTGGACAGTTATTCGCGCAGTGAGTCTCTATTGACAGAAAGGAGTGAACAACACAATGTTATCTAAGAAAGAAGAATGAATAGAAACTCAATGCCAACTTCTTAAAACAGTACACCTAACAGTTCCGTGCTTTTGAAAAACATTTCACTTCCGTTTTTCTTGAAAAATAAACCTTGAGATCATACAATAGGGTTTTGTCTCACATTTCCAAACTCATCACCACAAAACTGTCTTTTGATAGCTTTTGATTTCTGACTTTCAAATACCAGATGTAATTGAAATTTTTTGTTCGTACTTTTTTTTCATCAAGATGTATCAATATGCTGTACAACACTGGAATTTTAAAAAAATGTATTTTTCCAAAACTACATGTTCGTAACACTGACTATGTCTTACTATGTCTTTGGTGTGGCGCTCTTTGGAAAGTTAAAGTGGATTTCTAATTACTCTTGGAACAGTTCCATGCTAGTTTTCCTCGGGTAGGACTGTAAAATGCAAACCTCCTTCAGAAGAATCCATGACACACTACTGTCTCTGAAAAGTATTGAAACACCTTTATTTTACGTGGCAAAAAAGAGACTATCATCGTTCGATAGTCCTTGTGAAGGCAGTTTCTGGAGGTTTTTAACCTACTGTCAAATAGTGTCAGGTATTTGCACCTTATTATCTCTTATAAGTGATTAATAATATTAGCGTTTATTCCCTAAACTATATGTCTAGTGGGCGGTACAGTGGCGCAGTGGTTAGCGCGGTCGCCTCACATTAAGAAGGTCCTGGGTTCAAGCCCCAGGGTAGTCCAACCTTGGGGGTCATCCCAGGTCGTCATCTGTGTGGAGTTTGTATGTTCTCCCCATGCCTGCATGGGTTTTCTCCAGGTGCTCCGCTTTCCTCCCACAATCCAAAGACATGCAGGTCATGTGAATTGGCCATACTAAATTGTTCTTAGGTGTGAATGTGTCAGCCCTGTGATGGCTGCAGCATCACCGCGACCCTGAGTAAGGATAAGCGGTCTGGATAATGAATATATGCATAGCATTTTGTCATGAAAACATCTTAAAGAAAAACAAAATCATCTGTGACAGAATATGACCCAAAGTTAATCAGAATCAGATTCATGTTTATTGGCCATGTAGGTTTGCACATACATCGAATTTGACTCTGGTATCATGGCTTTCTCAGTGTACTTAATATAAAATAACAACACTACAACACAATAATCTTCAGATATATACACAACGATTGACTTATACAGGCGAAATAGGACTTGAACTTTAAACTTAGTCTGTCTGTCTGTCTGTCTGTCTGTCTCTGTCTCTCTCTCTCTCTCTCTCTCTCTCTCTCTCTCTCTCTCTCTCTCTCTCTCTCTCTCTCTCTCTCTCTCTCTCTCTCTCTCTCTCTCTCTCTCTCTCTCTCTCTCTGTTGATTGAAGGTCATCATGAAACCCTTGTGTGAGGTCAGGAGATTACAGGAGTGTAGTTTGGGTTGTTCCTCTCCTTCTGCTCTCGGTAAAACCAAGAAAAACTAGACATCCCAATCACCCCCATGGCCCACTAGCACCTCACCTCCCAGCCCTCTACCCAATCCACCCTGCTTTCCAGGCTGACTGAGCAGCACGCGAGAGAGAGCAGCCCTCGCTGAAACAGCAGGGCATACTGATGGGCGATGATGATGTCATCACCAGGTGGCAATCCTGATCTGGCTTGTGGATCCATGCCAAGCTGCGGGTGGCCGTGGCAACTAGATGCCACAGCAACAATGCCACTCAGCCAATCAAAAAGAGGAGACGCAGCGATGGAACATGGCAATCACATAAACAGGTGCGCTTTTCAAGATGAGGTGGGGGCAGGGGCTGTGGAGTTCGGTTAACCAGATGCAGTCACTATTTGCATCTGTCTAAGATGTTTGTTCCCAGTTTCCGAAAACGAAAAAAAGAAGATTCCTTAATGTGTTTAATGCATGAAGGAAATGCTGAGCATGGGGAGAGCACAAAAATTAAACATGCAGTAAAAAAAAAAAAACCCAAAAAACAATCATGTGAAAATAGGCAAGCTGGTCTGGACATATGACGATGGTATACCCTGCAATCTTCAGTCTCTCTCCTTATTCATATTTTTATTCGATTATGCCTGCTGTTGTTTCTCTCCTCCTATTCATCCTTTCCATTCGGACCCTCTCTCTTCTACAGTCCTTCACCAACCTCCCCACTTCACTTGTCCAGTGTGTAGAATCCAAGCCCTGTGTAATACAGGGAGAGGTTGAACGCTTAGCGGGAGTGGGATGATGGAAGTTGCCCCTTGTCTCTTGTCTTAACGAATTCAGGGCCTGACCCCGAACTGGCACACTGTGGCCAACTGGCATACTGATGGGTGACATTGATGGATGGATGGATGAAGGGACAAATGATAGATAGATAGATAGATAGATAGATAGATAGATAGATAGATAGATAGATAGATAGATAGATAGATAGATAGATAGATAGATAGATAGATAGATAGATAGATAGATAGATAGATAGATAGATAGATAGATAGATAGATAGATAGATAGATAGATAGATAGATAGATAGATAGATAGATAGATAGATAGATAGATAGATAGATAGATGGATGGATGGATAGATAGATAGATAGATAGATAGATAGATAGATAGATAGATAGATAGATAGATAGATAGATAGATAGATAGATAGATAGATAGATAGATAGATAGATAGATAGATAGATAGATAGATAGATAGATAGATAGATAGATAGATAGATAGATAGATAGATAGATAGATAGATAGATAGATAGATAGATAGATAGATAGATAGATAGATAGATAGATAGATAGATAGATAGATAGATAGATATTGGATACATTTGAGGGAAGACATGCATGGATGATTGGATGGATGGATGGATGGATGGATAGAGAGATAGATAGATAGATAGATAGATAGATAGATAGATAGATAGATAGATAGATAGATAGATAGATAGATAGATAGATAGATAGATAGATAGATAGATAGATAGATAGATAGATAGATAGATAGATAGATAGATAGATAGATAGATAGATAGATAGATAGATAGATAGATAGATAGATAGATAGATAGATAGATAGATAGATAGATCTGATATTGGATACATTAGACGGAAGACATGCATGGATGAGTGGATGGAAGGACTGATGGATGGATGGATGGATAAATGGATGGATGGATGGATGGATGGACAGACGGATGGATCTATGTTCTGGTTGTTCTGTGACACATAGGCAATTATAGTGCTTGTAATTACCAGAACATCAATTCTTACCCAGAAGTACCTTAAACACCAAGCAAGTATAGACTCAGTGGCACTTGATAGAACTGGAGGTGAATGACTCACTGACTGATTTGATTATTCCCATCATTCATATTCCACCTCAACTTTCAGCGCTAAGTTGATTCATCTATCCCAGTTAACAACACAATAGCCTGTGTATTAAATTAATTGTGCCACTGCATTTTAATTGTCAATTTTAAGGTGTGCCACCACCGTTTTTTCATTGTGTTTTTGCCACCTCACTTTTAAATAGGAGACAGATTTGTAGAGCTGGGTTGGTACACAAATTAAATATATCTCTCAATGCAGTGCAATGTGTACCAGGTCCTAAAAATATGACTGCACCAAGGATTCCAACATGATAGCATGAAAATACATGGTGGAAAAAAAATGCTACATCAAAATAGCAATTTTATACTTAAATTAATCATTTTTCCCTGCATCACACTGACGATGTGTTCAATTTGCTGTTTTTGGTGTTCTCTCTCTCTATCTCTCTTTATCTATCTATCTGGCTCTCTCTCTCTCTCTCTCTCTCTCTCTCTCTCTCTCTCTCTCTCTCTCTCTCTCTCTCTCTCTCTCTCTCTCTCTCTAGGTAGGAACCCTCAGCGGCGGAGGCAGGAGAGTGGTGAACAGTTAATAGTGGCACTGCAATAACAATAAAATGTCATCAATCTGTGGGCGCCTCCTGCCTCTGTCACACCAAGTTTGTACAGAGTAATGACATTAGGCCCGGAGTAGCAGGCACGCTGCTCTCTTAAAGGCACCGCACCTCCCAAACAAACAAACAATACACCGAGAGAGAGAGAGAGAGAGAGAGAGAGAGAGAGAGAGAGAGAGAGAGAGAGAGAGAGAGAGAGAGAGAGAGAGAGAGAGAGAGAGAGAGAGAGAGAGATGGGGGTAGAGTTGTACAGACAGGGAGTGAGTGGATGAGCAGAGGGGAGATGAAGCGAAGGGAGGGTTTTCAGATAGAGAGAAAGAGAAATGACAGAATGGGGAGACGAGAGGAAGAGGAGAGGAGAGGAGAGGATAGGGATAGGGGGATGTGAAGCAGTGGTACAACTCTCGCAAGCAGATGGAGGACAAAGGCAGAGTAAAAGAGAAAGAGGGAGTCAGGCAGCGAAGGATAGAAAGAGAGAGGGGGAGAGGAGAGAGAGTGCGAGACGGAGAGGGGAGACAATAGGAGCGGGGGGGGGGGGTTCAGGAGAGGTGAAGAGCGAGACAAACGGCTAACAGATGACTGTTCAATTAGAGAGGGCACTTCAAAGGAAGAACGGCGAGGAGGCAAGGAGGAAAGATGAGCTGGAGAAGAGGCTTAAGGAACAATATTGTTATGTCATACATTAGAAAATTCAAGACAACAGTGCCAACATCCAGTGGAGGCCATACCCCACGAAAACACCACATACAAACACTCGTTCTCTCATATTTCTTCATTTGCTTTTGCACTTACTTGGGTGTGTGTGTGTGTCTGTGTGTGTGGTGATTTTTGTGTCTGTGTATATTTGTGTGCGTGTGTGTGTGCACGCGTGTGCGTGCATGAGTGTGTGTGTGTGTGTGTGTGTGTGTGTGTGTGCGTAGTATGAACAACCATACTTCACCTTCACGAGCACGTCAGTGTGGGTACTTATGCCCATCCGTCTACGTATGTCTGTGCGCGCCCGTGTATGCCCGTGTGTGCCAACGTGTGCTCACTGGAGTGTGCTGACTAGCATCCATCTGTGTGCCCACTAGTGACAGATCAGCCAAGAGCCTCAATCAATGACACACAGAGACAGGGATGAGGGGGTGGGAGAGGGAGTGAGGCTAACGGGCTGGGAGTAAAAGGAAAGGGGCGGGTGTGTGTGTGTGTGTGTGTGTGTGTGTGTGCGCGTGTGTGTGCGTGTGGTGAGAGAGAGAGAGAGCAAGACAGAGAGAGGGAGAGGGAGAGAAAACGAGAAACAGGGGTAATAAGAATGGAAAGAGTGAAAACGTGAGACAAAAGAGCATGTGTGTGAGCAAAAAGAGCATGCATGCATGCCTGTATGTAAGAAAGACAATGAGAGGAAAGAGAAAGCAAAAGAGAGAGAGAGAGAGAGAGAGAGAGAGAGAGAGAGAGAGAGAGAGAGAGAGAGAGAGAGAGAGAGAGAGAGAGAGAGAGAGAGAGAGAGAGAGAGAGAAAGGAAAAAGTGGGGTTGTGTAGACTGGCATTAACCCCATGGTTGCCTGAGGCCAAGCCATGCCACGGATCCTGTACCTAAATCATCGCCGCTGGCAGTGCTAATGCCAGCCACCAGCAGTTACCACACAATCTGCTCAAGGGACTACCCAGCCCTTCTCAGCCCTATAGCCTACATACCCTAATCTGGACTGGGCTACGTATGGTGCCTTGTGCTACCAATATCTCACTTTAGGCCTTGTATCGTCTCTCCGTGCCTACTGTGACAAAATAAAACAATCACAATGATGCAATGACACAAAAAGAGATGCTTAGGACTGGGAACCTTGTAGAATTTCACAAATGCAATGTTACCAGTGTGTTTGTGGTAAATTATTTCCACAAAAAAAAAAACATCGGAAAGATTTGTTTCCACTCGCTGACAAATTGAGATTTTAAAGAGGCACAATTTCTGCAGGACAATAACATAATTGCAATGAAATTGCACAACCCTAATTGCTCTGGTTTGGTTTTTATGTTTCAAGTGAATTATTGTCAATACATTTCTTATATTGTCACATGAATGACACCGCCAAATATGTGTGGGTAACAGGACTTATTCTCCAAATTGCTTTAAACTTGTCTTAGTTCGATCCCATCATTCCTGTTCCCTGTCGTCGCCGCTCAGCCATGTTGGCAAAGGCTCTTCCTTCCTTTTCTTTTTTCTTTTCTTTTCTTTTCTTGTTTCCCTTCGTTTTCCTCCCTCCCACCTGCCCTCCATCACTCCATCTGGAGGCTGCGCTGGTATGAAACACAGAATTAAAGAACACTTGAGCCGTGCTAGCCGGCTGCCTCTATTGGTACACAATTCACAGCTTGTGTCTCATTGTTTTTTTCCGCCAGGGCAACCAAAGTAATGGGCGGTGCATCGTGATGAGAAATTAGTAGTGAGAGATTATAACACTTAACCATGGCCCCTGGGAAGGCAGCACGGTGGTGAGACACGAGCAAAATTAAGGGATATCTTGTTCTCACGTGAAATCCAGACGGTTCTTTGGGCATTGGGGGTTAGATGTGAACCAGGTGAGGCTGGAATGCGCCATACAACTTTAGCACGGCTGCTGCTATCTCTTTTCATTCCTCTTTTTTCCAGATTCTGTGACAGTCTCCAGTGAGTAACACCATTCATTTCACCTGGATCTTTTTTTGGGGGGGGGCTGTCGAGTCAAATATCATTTACATAAAATATGAATCGTCCTTTCGGGGTAAAACGGGGCAGGATGACACGGCGACAGCAAAATGTGAAAATTAAAAAGTAACACTGAACTGAGCTTCAGATGAAATAAGATCTCCTTCGACTGAATTTTAGAATTCTAAGCGTTTTCAGCTAGTTTATGCATTTGCTGGCGGTTACTTGATTAATTTATTGAAGGATCAAAGCGTAAAAATGTCTCGCTGTGATCTTAAACGAACGTCTTATAAACAAAGCCCTCTAACAACCACATGTCAGTGGTTTTCTGTACAGTGAACAGACAGGCCCCAGAGGAGTACAGTGTAAAGTCGTCGGGGGTGTGTGTACGTCTCTTGTACCACGCGCACACGCAGGGGTACACGTGCCCGAGTGTTGTCACATGAACGCACATTCGGAGAGATTAACTGCACACGGCAAAGCTAACAGCTAAACTAAGCTAACCTCCGTGGCAAGGTCCCATGCTTTCCGCCATGTCAAGTGATATGCACCCACCAACACACACAAACACAGGCACGTGTTCCCCTCTCTGTGCGAGAGCTCCCACCAAGGAAGGGGGGGTGGTTGCCTTGGAAACACTTCAGTCCAGATAATTATTACTGTAACTATCTCTGCACACCCCACCTATAATAGAAATGGATCATAAATTATAATCACTGACTGGCAGCCTTCTGTTACGGCTGGCCGCTCGCTGCCACCGCCTGGCCAACAGAGGAAGTGCAGGATTGGTCAACCTGGCCATGTGTTAACGGTGCCTTCGCTTCCCTGTCTGAACTGACACATGAAAAGGAGTCTCTTTATGTATTGATTTATTTATTTTCTGTTTTCCTTCTTTCGCTTTCAGTCTGGATCCAAACAACAATAACAATCATTTAAAAACATAAATGGCAAATGGAAAACTTGCACCACTGGATATCTTAAAATATTTAGGACAACTTATTCCCACGGCCCCATCCTAAGTAATCAAAAAAACAATTAAATATTCTTCCCGGTTGAAAGTCGCTTTTTTGTTTGTTTGTTTGTTTGGTTTTTTTATAAATTCAGTGCCTTATAAAGCAGTAGTTTGGGGTTGACTAATAATTGCAAAGTGAGCGCCCTACTTTCCTCTCCTTCTGCAAGAGCTAAGAACGAACAAAAAAAATAATAGCAAAAGAAGGGGAAAAACAATCAACAAACAAAAGTGAATTAAGCCACCATTAATAACACAAACCAGCATTTGAGGGAAATAAAACAACTCCATCCGTGTGTATTTATCATGTGCTTTGTTTAGCAATCATATTCCACACATCTGACCTTCATTTTCAATAGTTGCAGTAGACAGTATTGAAAAGCACGACACTTTTGTTTGTGAGAGACGAGACCCTCTGCCTTTCTCTTCTTCCTCAACTCTCTTTTCATCACTGTCCATTTGAACTTCCACTATTCATCATATTCATTTCTAGGCCTGTAGAGCGGAATGCTGCCTTTACATCAACTGTTAAACAGCTGATTTTAATTCAACTTTTTCTTATGAAGTGGGGAGGTGTGTCTGATGGGAGCGGTGACAGAGGTTTTCGCTGCACCGCCAATTACTGGCACAACATTCCCTCGATTCTGCTTCCATATATAAACACATCTTGAAACCTCTGCTCTCTTTCCTCACCCCTATCTCTCTGGCTGACAAAAAAAAACTAAGGGTGTGCCTTTTATTAAAGTCTGACACATATTTTGGGTCAGATCAAGACGGCGGGTTCAAAGGCCTCACCTCAACAGGAAGCAGCTATGCTCACCTCTGTCATTTTAAAAGGAGACGCCTTAGCATTTGAGCGTCTGTGGCCCACAGCAGAGCGATGAAGTTTTTTGACTGTTCAAATGACCTCAGCATTACGATTGGAACTCTGCGGAAAAGCTCGGCAATAAAACCTTTTAATCATCAAATGTTGTGTCTGCTGAATCCTAGTCCATTGCCTTTCAAAGGACAGACTGTGTCACACACACACACACACACACACACACACACACACACACACACACACACACACACACACACACACACACACACAGAAACCTTTTCAGCATAATAAAGGGAATATCTTCTGTCCCGTTACTGAACAACTTTAAATTACATGCATTTCACAACTTCATCTCAAAAGAGAATATATGCTTATTCCAGGGAGGAGGACTTTTGAAAAAAAAAGTCGACGATGCATCGTGTTGGCAGTTTATAGCCAGGGTTTCACACTGCACTACGCAAATCAGAGGTGGGTTTCCTCATTAGCCGCTATTGACAAGCCACATAAAACAGGAATCATAACACCTCCAAAGGCACAGAGCAGCACCTAGCAGCCCTCTCGGTCTCTCTCTTTTCTCTCTGTCTTTCCTCTCCTTCACTCCTCTCTTGTCCCCTACCCTTGCATATTCCAGATCAGGATGTCAGGCAGTGCATGGAAATTATTAATCTCAGTTTCTGAAGTTGTGGCGAGCTGTTAAAGGATTCACACTAACAAAGGGCAGCAGTGTCATGAAATGGGCTGACAAGGCCTCTCTCTCTCTCTCTCTCTCTCTCTCTCTCTCTCTCTCTCTCTCTCTCTCTCTCTCTCTCTCTCTCCTCTCTCTCTCTCTCTCTGTCGTTCAACTTGTTTTATCCTCTCCACCTCCCTGTCTTGAACATGCCATGCACATGTATGTGCATGCCCCCCACACAGGCGCACAACACTTTTTGAAAAGCTTTCTTTTTTCCACTATTTCTGTCTCTCTTCTCTTTCCTCATCGTTTCTCTCTCTCTTTCTCTGTCTCTCTCTCTCTCTCTCCCTCTTACCTGCTCTTCTTTTTTATTCTCCCTCTCTCTCTTGCTGACCTTTGAAGCCGCTTAGGTTCACAAAACACCTCCAAACAGTTCCTCTCTAATGGCCCACTACTCAAACAATCGGTAGAACGCTCTGACGAAGATGATTGATCTCTGACAAGCAGCTCGATGCATCTCTACGAATCATTAGATCAGCCTGGATAGAGAGCTAAGCAGAGAGCAGGGGAGAATGTGTGTGTGTGTGTGTGTGTGTGTGTGTGTGTGTGTGTGTGTGTGTGTGTGTGTGTGTGTGTGTGTGTGTGTGTGTGTGTGTGTGTGTGTGTGTGTGTGTGTGTGTGTGTGTGTGCGTGTGTGTGGAGAGAGAGAGAGAGAGACCTATTGGAGAATTGGTGCGACCATGCTTACAACAGACCAGGCATTTATCTAATGTCAAGACTTGCAGACAACCTTTAGTCAGAATTTGATGTTGGAGAACCCTTGGAATGACAACAACATTCAGGCACGCGTTGGCATGCACCAGTACAGACACACAGACACGTGAGCGCATCCACACACAAAAAGTACAAAATACTTCAAGGAAAAAGCAGACGTAAGAGTAATTCATGTACACGCAGATGCACATGCACGCACATGCGTGCACGCACACATGCACGTGCACATGCACACACACACAAACTGTCTATAATAAAACACTATCACCAGTGCAGCTCAGTGTTGTAGAAAGAGAAATGTCTTCTTTAAAGATCCTCTTGTTGTGTTGTCGCACTGGGAGATAAGGACGGATTAGGTTGAGAGACGCTCTGAGCCGAGACACGCAAACATGCTGTTGAACATAGAAGGAAAGCAGCAGGAACCCTCTCCCTAGCCAATCACCAAAAAAATAAAAAAAATAAAAAAAACAGGACAAAGTGCTGCATAGTTGTTCGTATAGTTGCATGTGTGGTTTTCAAAGATGAGGTCAGTGTACCCAAAGACTGGCTATGGCAAGCTTGAAATCACTCCCCCAAGATAATTCTGTCTCAATATGGTTTTGTGGACTCCAACTTTAGGAGTCCGAAGACAGGATGAAGATCAGCCTATCTGCAGTAGTCCAAAAAATGTGCTTTAGGTTGTGAGAAGTAACTCCAGAAATAAAGCAAAATAACTTTTTTTTCTTACATTTATTTCTGATTTTTCCCGTTTTTTCTCCCAATTTAGTGGCCAATCGATCCCTATTTTAATTCAAACACCCACCCTCATACTGCATGCATTCGCCAACTGCATCTCTCCGGCCGGCAGTCTCGAAGGAGACGCCTCCCCACTTTCGTGACAAGGCGACTCCAGGCCGAACCACTGTTTCTTCCGACACACACAGAGACGCATTCACGTGACGAACACAAGCCGACTCCGCCCCCCTCCCGAAGACAGCGTTTGCCAATGATTGCTGCTTCATCGAGTCCGGCCATAGTCGGATCCGACGAGACCGGGGCGCGAACCCCAGTCCCCAGTGGGCAACTGCATCGACACAAAGCCGATGCTTAGACCGCTACACCACCGCGGAGCCAAGCAAAATAACTTTAACAAATAGGGCATCCGGGTAGCGTGGTGGTCTAATCCATTGCCTACCAACATGGGGATTGTCAGTTCAAATCCCCGTGTTACGTTGGTCGGGCGTCTCTACAGACAGTCTGCGGGTAGGAAGCCGGATGTGGGTATGTGTCCTGGTCACTGCACTAGCGCCTCCTCTGGTCAGTCGGGGTGCCTGTTCGAGGGGGAGGGGGAACTAGGGGGAATAGCATGATCCTCCCACACACTACATCCCCCTGGTGAAACTCCTCACTGTCAGGTGAAAAGAAGCGGCTGGCGACTCCACGTGTATCTGAGAAGCCATATGGTAGTCTGCAGCCCTCCCCCGATCAACAGAAGGGGTGGAGCAGCGACTGGGATGGCTCGAAAGAGTGGGGTAATTGGCCGGATACAATTGGGGAGAAAAAGGGGAAAATATCAACAACAACAAAAAAAGCTTTAACAAAGAGGTCAGAGACAGCAGATGGGTTATGACCTCTGACTCTAGTGTAGCATGTCATCATCATCATCATCATCATCGGAGGCCACTCGTGGTCGAGTATGACCATCCTCCCTCTGGGTCCTTCTGGGTCTTCAGGTGGGCATAGAGGCCACATAATGGGAGGACGCCTGTGCCTGACAACTTTTTACGTGGAGTGGCTGATGCACCTGTAGCCACCACATGGTCCTTGGCAGTGGATGGCCAGAGTCCAATGGCATGGAGAACCAAGATGATTGGGGACCACCCTCTGTTGCAGCCTTCATCTGCCTTCACTGCCATTGTGACCTAGAGACATCTTCCACCAATTCCGCCCTTGAGGTCTTTGTTGGATCGCGCTTCGTCTGGAACCTCCCCCTTGACCAATCTGCCTTGGGTGACCCTACCAGAAGCTAAGCTCCAGACGGCATAGCTGTTGGGATTATTGGTACACACAAGCTTCTCCACCACGGCAAGGTGGAGATCCAGGAGAAGATCATAGCATATGTACCCTGCTGGCCCCCCACTGGTAGAAAACCCCAAACTCCCTCTCCGATTCCCAACTGTCTTAATAAATAAAAATGTATATTACCAAGAGTGGACTGCCAATTGACCTTTAAACAAAAAAGCTCTAACAAAGATTAACTTCAAAAAACAATAATAAAATAACAAGAGGGGCATAAAAAGGCCAAATTCCCTTTTTGTGAGAACCACAAAGCAGTGTCTACAACTGCATTGATTGCCTCCCCATGAACCTTCATAGATTCTTATTCAGAAAATATT